>NC_051082.1:28623464-28647301 GCF_004664715.2 Peromyscus leucopus
AGATGACCTTGAACCTTTGGCTCTCCTGTGACCACGTCCCTAATGCTGGGATTCCATGTGTGTGGTACCATGCCTTTTCTTAGGTAGTGCCCCCAACCTAAGAAGGGGCTTTCTTGGTCCACTCAGGGACGGTTTGTAGGAGCAGGAAGCCAACCTCTTGAGGCACTGCTTGGAGATTCAGGCTTAAATTAGAAACCGTCAGTGAGCCCGAACCCCAGGCTGCGTCACACCCGGCTGGCTAGGTGTTCCGGTCATGACCTGTGCATTGCTATCTCCTGGCACTCTGACACCCTTGTCCTGTGAGGCAGGAGATGACTCTGAGCCCACCCTGAATCACTAGGAAAAGGACGGCACAGAAGGGGTCATAAAAAAAAAACCCTACGAAGCGGAAACTGTGGGTGTGGTGGGGCACACCTGTAATCCCAGCACTAGAGAGGCAGAATTAGGAGGAGCCTTGCGTTCAGGGCCATGCTACACTGTAGTTTGTTTGAGATCGCCCTGGGCAACACAGTGACAGCAAAGACCCATGAAGGGAAACCGAAGAGTTGACTCAGTTGGTAAAATGTTTGCCTCATAAATGCTTAGGACCTGAGTTTGATCCCCAGCATCCACATGAAAAACTGAGCATGGTGATACACACTTATGACCCCAGCACTGGGGAAGCCACTGGGGGATCCCCGTGACTCTCTGGCCAGCCAGCCTCACCCAATCCGTGAGCCCCAGGTTCCTGTGAGGGAGACCTTGTCCCCCAAAACAACTTGTATAGCTTCAAAGGAACAACACCTGAGACTGACCTCTGCATACACGTGCACGTGAGCGTGTGCACGAGTGTGTACATGTGCATACAGGCACACGCGCACACACACACACACACACAACACACACACACACACAGAAGGTGGAAAGTCTAAGCCTGCTCAGGGGAGGACCTGGGCAGAGGCAGCCATGCTGATTGAAGAAGTTTCATGGCATGGAATGAACAGAGGGAGACTCGGGCAGACACAGCACCAGGGGCCCCTGTGTTGCTCAGGAATCAGGGGAGATTAAGGACAAAGTGGCGGGTGGAGTGGGGATCCCTGGAGAGGGAGGGGGTCACTAATAGGTTATAGAAACAGTAGGTTTGGGGCTGGTATAGGTGGGGGGAACGGAGCTTCCAGAGAGTGGTGTGATGTATACAGAAACATGGGGGGGCATGCTCAGTGGGGGCCCTGGGGATTCAGTGGGGAAGAAGCTGAAGAAGGACCAGAGATCAAGTTAGTGAGAGGTGGAAGGCGACCAGAGTCCCATCCAGGGACCCACATGATGGAAGGAAAGAACTGACTCCTGAAAGTTGTCTTCTGACCTCTGCCCACATACGATTACAAATGCGTGCCCACTAAATAAATGTATTATATATATATATATATATATATATATATATATATATATATATATATATATAAAAGACTGGCTGGGCGGTGGTGGCGCACGCCTTTAATCCCAGCACTCAGGAGGCAGAGCCAGGTGGATCTCTCTGAGTTCAAGGCCAGCCTGGTCTACAAAGCGAGATCCAGGACAGGCACAAAACTACACAGAAACCCTGTCTCGAAAAACAAAAACAAACAGAAAAAAAAAAAAAAGGAAGAAATCTGGGGGTCAGTGAGAGGCCTGGATGGTGGGGAAGGAGAAGGGGACGAGGAACCGCAGTCGAGCAAGGGGTTGATGCACTGAAACGCAGGGCCAGATGTAACGTGAGCCGCCATCAGGCCACAGCAAGGACTCACGCCACACCCTCATAGCCACGGAACCTTTTCCCACCTCCACCTTCCCCCAGAACAGTTACCTTCCCAGACGCCTGTGCTCCGGAAGGTTCCAGGGACAGCGTCTCTCTGCCATGCTTGTGAGGGGTCATATTTTGACCTGCAAACAGTAGTCATGAGTGAGCAGCTGCGTGTGAGAGGAGTAGGTGGGAGCCCAGCAGACCCTGACCCTGAGCAGGGACGGCCACATCTCTGTCCTTCCAAGTAACGGCCGTGAGCAGTGACGGCTAGTACCCCTGGCCTCTGCATCTCCAAACGTCTCTCAGTTCCCTAGTGGGCCTCAGTCTCCTCGGCTATGAAATGGGGGCATTGCAACAGCCCCTCCTGCCCACTTCTGGCCCAGATGTTCTAGCGACTGTTTCTTGGCAATTCTTAGACCGTGCATCTCACCCCATCTGGCTCAGTCCCAGCTTCCTTGTTATTCTCTAAGACAGCCTAGATAATAAAATATAATTGTTTTGTATAATCTAATTTCAGTGCTTAAGTTTCTGTTTCCATTTCTCACTCAAAGGAGACTCCCCTGCCTATCAGATAAAAAAGTCACCCTTAGTGATGCTAAGGGATGGGTGGGGTTAGACAGACACCTTGTTTGACCTCAGTGACTTCTTCACTGCCAGACTGGAAACGAGGGAATTGTAGAACATTAAGCCAGCCATCTCTGGGTGGAGTGTCCTCACCCCCCAAATGGGTGACTGTGGTTGCTGGGCTCACAAGCTCACCTGCGCAGTTCTTTCTGAGACCGGCCAAGGAAGACAGCCAAGACAACCACAAGGACCAGCAGGACTGCCAGCACGGTGCCCACAAGTCCATACACGAGTCTCTTGCTGGTTCTAGACTGGCAAGTCTCCCCCCAGTACCAGTGGGTGTCTGTGTTCGGGCACCTGGAGATACACACATACACACACACAGGCTCAGGCTAGGTCCCTGAAATCGGGTCTCCCGAAGGGAAATTACCCCAAACCCAGGGACCTCTACTAAAGGTGTGTGTGTGTGTGTGTGTGTGTGTGTGTGTGTGTGTGTGTGTGTTTGGGGGAGCCAGGGTCCCTGACTCTGTAAGGTGTGGGAGAGGGGAAACTCAGGATGACCAGATCTCAGAGGGACTCCAGGGACCCGAGTGTCTCGTCCTTGCTTGCCCATCTAATCTGAAAGCAGCGGGCACTTGCATGGGCTTCTTATCGTGTTTCCTATTTTGTACATTAATTTATGATCTTGGAAACCAGCAAGTCCAGGTCGCAGCTTTAAGCTTTCACGGCTGAAATGTCGTTGTAAGAGATGATAGGTCAGGTCAGGTTGTGAGAGGAAGACTGGTTCAAGATGGAGGCCAGCCTGGGCTACACAGTGAGTTCCAGCCCAACCTGGGCTACAGAGATCCAGTTTGAAAAAAAAAAAATGAAGAAAAGGGAGGGGAGAGGGAGGAAAGGAGGAAGGAAATAGAATAAAGTAAAAAAAAAAAAAAAACCTATGTAATACATAGAAATTTCCAGAATAAAGTAAAAAAAGAAGGGAGGGGAGGGGAGGGCAGGGGAGGGCAGAGGGGAGGCAGGGGAAGGGAGGGGAGGGAATAAAGAAGAGACCATGAGGAAAAGAAGGGAGAAGGAAGGAATGAATAGATGGAAGAAATAGAGGAAGATGAGGCCAATAACTTGAGCCTTCTCAGAAAAGCCCTGGCTGAACTGTAGAATGCCCAGATCTAGACCACGCGGCCACCCATCACTCTCATGGCGGCAGAGGGGAGAGGGATGTGGAAGACGCGGAGATGCCTTGCAAGCATCTCCACTCAGATACAGTGGCTGTGTTATTTTCCCACGCCATCCACCCACCTAGCCACTCAGGAGCAAGCAGCATGAGACACTGGGGTGGGGTGGGCACAGAACAGGTATGTGACCCACAGGGCATGGTGATTCCACCCCTGTGGGGGACCGTGGGCGGGGGCGCCCTCCCGTCGGGAGGCGGTGCGGGGAGGAGGAGGTAGGCGCTCACACGCAGTGGGGTCCCGAGCGCAGCAGCTGGCACCGGCCCAGGTTGCAGTTGAGCTGCGACTTTGTGCCCTGAGTGCAGTTATTCACGCAGGTCAGCCTTCCCTCCAGGACCTCCGGGTAGAAGTACTGTCTGAAGTCCTCGGCAGCCTCCCGGGTGCAAAGCTCTGTAGGGTGAGGAAGGGCAGCAGGAGTCAGCACCGCTGGGACGCTCTCTGGATCCCTGTTTGCCATCCACGGCCCTGCCCGGGGCTGCACGGGAATGCTCACCGGCAGGGTTGAAACTGAGCCTCAGAGCCTCCATGTCCACAGTGGTGAAGTTACCATTGTAGCACAGTTTGCTGCCTGCCCGCGACAAAGGGGACAAAAACAAAATGAAAACCATAAAGGCTGCTTTCGGCCTCTCTGTCAACAGTCAGGCCTCCCCTTTCTCCCGCCCAGGCTCCTCCCCCCCGCCCAGGCTCCTCCCCTTCTCCCGCCCAGGCTCCTCCCCTTCTACCGCCCAGGCTCCTCCCCTTCTACCGCAGGCTCCTCCCCTTTCTCCCACCAGGCTCCTCCCCTTTCTCCTTCCTCTTCCCCCTCTCCTCTTCCTCCTCTCCCTCCTCCACTTGATTCTCACTTTTCCACCCCTGCTCTTCCCCCCTCTTCCTCCTCCTCTTCCTCATTTTTGTCCTCTCTCCCCCAACTCCCCTCTTCCTCCTTCCCCCCCTCTTCTTTTTCCCCTCCTTCCCCTTCCTTCATCTGTTTCCTCCTCTTCCTCCCTCCCCACCTCCTTCCACCTCCCCTTCTGAGGGAGCCAGTGTTAGAGCTCCAGATGTGCAGCCGTACCTGTGAGCAGGTTCGCGTGGGGACATGGGGGGTGACAACTTCAGCCTGGGACTGAACAGGGTGCCAGGGAGCAGGATGGAGTCAGGGGAGGCACTGGGGGATGGCTTTGCTTTGTTCTGTGTTTTTTTTTTTTTTTTTAAAGATTTATTTCTGTATTTATTTATTTATCTATTATTTTTGTTTGTTGTTTTCTGAGACAGGGTTTCTCTGTGTAACAGTCCTGGCTGTCCTGGAACTGAATTTGTAGACCAATTGGCTTCGAACTCACAGAGATCCACATCCTTTGCCTTCTGAGTGCTGGGATTAAAGGCGTGTGCCACCACTGCCTCGCAAAAGGTTGTATGTGCCAGTTACCTTGGGTTTTGTTTTGTTTTGTTGGAGTTTTTGTTTTGTTTTTTTTCCAGAGCTGAAGACCAAACCCAGGGCCTTGCACTTGCTAGGCAAGCACTCTATCACTGAGCTAAATCCCTAATCCCTTAAGATTTATTTTATTTTCACTTATCCCTCGTGTGTGTGTGTGTGTGTGTGTGTGTGTGTGTGTGTGTGTGTGTTCATATGTGTGAGGGGGATGGCTGTGGAGACCAGAAGAGGGTACTGGATCTTCTGGAGCTGGAGTTACAGGCATGGGTGCTGGGAACTGAACTCAGGTCCTCTGCAAGAGCAGCCAGTGCTCTCAACTGTGGAACAGTCTCTCCAGCCTCCCCTGACTTTTGCTGAAAAGCCTGGAATGCACTGTGGAGCCCAGACTAACTCTGAACTCATGACAATCCTCCTGCCTTAGCTTCCTTAGTGCTGAGATTGCAAGTGTGAGCTACCACACAGGGCTGGTTTCTAGATCCCTATGGTGGGGGCTCTGGTGTTCCAAATGAGAAGAAGAGAGAGAGAAGAGGAAGTAGAGACCCAGGTGTGGTGGAATATTAGTTTAAGATGTGTTACATTCATTTATGCTATGGAGCACTTATTTAATGATGCAAAGATGTGTTGCATTACTTTATGTTGCATTTGTTTAACTCTGTGAAGCTGTGTTACTTTGCCTGCCTAAAACACCTGATTGGTCTAATAAAGGGCTGAATGGCCAATAGATAGGCAGAAGAAAGGATAGGCAGGGCTGCCAGGCAGAGAGAATAAATAAGAGGAGAAATCTAGGCTCGAGAGAAAGGAAAAGCAAGAAAAGGAGGAGAGGAGGACACCAGGGGCCAGCCACCCAGCCAGCCACTGGGAGAAAGAAGGAAAGAAAGATGTATAGAATAAAGGAAGGTAAAAAGCCCAGAAGCAAAACATAGCTAAAGAGAAATAGAATAATTTAAGTTAGAAAAGCTGGCTGGAAACAAGCCAAGCTAAGGCTGGGCATTCACAAGTAAGAATAAGTCTCTGGGTATTTTTTTTTTGGGAGCTGGGCGGCAGACCCCCAAAGAGTTAAAAATAAGCCATCTACACCCGGGCTTCCTTCCCACCAATGCCACGGGGTTTCAGAAGGACTTACGTTGGCACAGGAAAGGGTCAGTTTCGATTGCTCTGGTCTCATTGATGATCTTGTCCTTCACGATCCTCGTGAGGTTTCTGAACAGCGCCTGATACTCCGGGGTGTAGTTGGCCACTAGAACGACGTCGCTTTCCACCACGATGCTGCCATTGCTGCGAACGGGAGAGACGTCAACATTTCCTCCATGTCACCCACACCCAGCAAGGGAGACGGAAGCAGCGAGATGGGAGATGGAGAGGCAAGGCAACCATGTGACGCCTGGGTCGGAAAGAGGAGGATCCCTGCAGGGTGTGATGGCGCACACCTGGAGTGCCGGCGTTTGGAAGGCTGAGGCAGGAGAATCAAACATTCAAGGCCAACCTGGGCTATGTAGTGAGTGAGACCCTTGTTCCAAAAATCCAAAAGAAGGAAAAGGGTGGAGGGAGGAGAGGATGAAGAGAGGAAGGAAGGAAAGAAAAGGAAGGAAGGAAGGAAAGAAAAGGAAGGAAGGAAGGGAGGAAAGAAAAAAATGAGGACCCCCACCCTGGGGCAGCTTACAGATTCCAAGGAGTCAGTTGAGTAAGACAACTCAAGATGGGTAAATCTCAGTGTTTGTCACAAAAGTTAAAGGATGAAATTTATCTCTAAAAACAGAGGCTTGGGTCGTCACGATGGCTCTGTGGGTAAAGGCCTGAGATCAGTTCCGGGGTCCACATGGTAGGAGAGCTACAACTCCAGCCAGTTATCCGGTGACCTCCATCCCTCCGCGTGTACACAGTGGCTCAAGCACACATGTGTTGCACACACCACACACACACACACACACACACACACACACACACACACAATAAGGTAATAAAAATTAAACAGAGAGACTCTTGGGTGAAGATGTGTCGCTGGGGATGGAACATGGAGGCAAGAAAGATGGCGGCGCCTCGAGAAGCTAAAAGCGGGTGATTGTGGTGGCTGAGGACTATGGTCTCAGTGCTGGGAGGGGGAGGAGAAGGAGAAGAAGAGGAGGGAGATGAGAGCGGAGGAGAAGAGGAAGAGAGGGAGGAGGAAGAGGGCAATGAAAGAGGAGATGAGAAGAGATAATGAGTTTCTATTGAAAATTGGGACCCTACCCTTGACGCCCTAAGTGGCCAGTGATGCTGCTGAGGGAGTGATTCTGAGACAGAGGAAGTCATCTGCCACTGTCACTGCCAGAAGCCACACCCCTCCTCCTCCTCCTCCTCCTCCTCTTTGTATTCCTCGCCCCAGCACAGGCACCCCACGGCCTCAGCAGCTCAGAAGTCTCTTCTTTCTCCTCACAGATCCTCATGGGCTGATGGGGAGATCTTATCTCTCAAGACCGTTCCCACGGGACCCTTTCTCTGGCACACTCCCTCTCTAGTCGAACACCATCGCCTCCAATGCAGACTTCCGCCCACCTCTCTCTACCCCGCAGCCAGACGCAGCGATCTGCCCTGCAAGTCAGATCCCATCCCTTGCGGGCCAGCAGCTGATACGGACAGTCTCATTGATTGGCACGAGTCATTTCTCAACCTCTGCTGCCACTATGGAGTGCACTTCCGAGTTTCTAGAACTCACTCCTCACCCCACCACCACTCTGGGCTCCCCCTCAGTGTTTCCCCCCTGTAACTCTTCCCCTCACCCTTCCCTACTTCGATATGAACCCTCCTCCTTAAAACATCGCCCAGGAAGAGTTCTCTCCAGATGACCACACTTGCCTCCGGGGTCTTCCTCTTGACACACTGCAGTTCCTTATCACAGCTCACCAGCATGCACACTGCGGTCTTGGTGGCCCCTGTGCCCTGCCATTCTGTGCTCCAGGGCTACTGTGGCCCAAGCATCTAACACAATTTGTTTGTTTTGAATTTCTTGTTTTGTTGAAGTGGGGTTTCTTTCCACAGCCTAGGTTAGCCTAGAACTCACTGTGTAGCCCAGGCTGGCCTTGAACTTCTGATCTTTCTGTCTTAAGCTTCCAAGCACTAGTATTACAATTGGGTGGCACTCAGCTAGGGTTGCCCTCTAATAAAAATTTGCTGAATGAAAAAAATGAGTGAATATAAAAGTGAATGAGTAGGTGAATAAATGAACTAATGGCGAAGGAGTAAACATGATAAAGGATGAAAATGAATAAGCATAAACAGTAAACAAACATGATGAACAAATGAAAGAGCAAATTATGAATGGACATATGCTGAATGAGTAACTGTCATCAGCAAATGAACAGTGATGATAGAACTGACATGAACAAATGAATAACCATAATGAACAAATGAATGAGCAAGTGGGGAATGAATGAGTGAATGGACAAATGGTGAGTGAATGAGTAACCGTGATGATGAAGAAATGGATCAACGATAAATGTATGAGTGCACGGCAAGTTTTATGAATGAGTGAATGAAAAAATTATGAATGGATAACTGTGATAAACAATGAATGAGTCAGGACTCTTGGGTGTTGCTTCAGGGCTGGAGTTCCCTGTCCCAGACAGATGTGGATAGCCTAACCTCAGGGCAGGAGGAAGCAGCCGGGAGAGAAAGGGGTACCCCACCCCCCACACACTCACTACAATCCTCTAATGGTCACATCTCTGTACTCGGGAAGGTCATCGCCACCGTAAACTTTATCCATCTGGAAAAAAAAATCAGAGATCATACAGAGCTGGAGTATGGCCCATCTTTGGACAGCTCCAGGCTGGTGTGGGTGGAGCCTGTAGGAAGGAGAAAGGAAATGGGCGGTGGAGCTCCCTGGATGGGGTCTGAGTGGGTAGGGCTCACGGGTGGATGCTCTGAGAGGTTCTTCCTCAGAACTCCTAAGACAGGAACGGTGACAGGCGTCTGTAGCCCTTGCTTGACTGGGTGTCACCTGCTCCCACCTGGCTCAGGAAGAGATTTCTGAAGTCCTTGTAGGCCTGGGAGGATTTGTTCCTCAGGTCAGCTGTGAAGTTCCGATGAATCACTTTTACTATCACGGTCACTGTGGCGTTGATAACATCCGGGAGTTCTGTGGGACCGGGGAACACCGTGCGTGAGACAGCCACCCTCGGACCTGTGGGAGTGTCTCTGGGGTAGGTAAATTTTTCTGCCTGTTGGTGTCATGGAGGGGAAAGAAATAAGTAGAAAAGAGGATAGCTGAGGACGGATGAGACGTGTGTGTGTGTGTGTGTGTGTTTGTGTGTGTGTGTGTGTGTGTTCATACATGTTCAGGTTTGTGTGGACGTGCACATGTATGGAGTTCAGACATCCATGTTGCATATCTTCTTCTCTCTCTCCACCTTAGCGTTCGAGACAGGGTCTCTCACTGGATGTGGAGCTCACTAATCTGGCTACACTAGCTGGTCAGTGTGCCCCAGGGATCTGCATGTCTCCTCCCCAGGGATGAGGTTACAGGTGTGCAGCACTATGCAGTTTTACATGCGTTCTGGGGATCCAAACTCAGGCCTCCACACATGCACCGTGAGTACTTTACTGATGGAACTGTCTCCCCAGCCCCTGTCTCTTGATATCACAGAGAGCTAATGGCCAGATGGAGACCCAGGGAGTTAGGTGGGAGGCTTCCCAAAGGGTTGGCATAGAAACTCCTGACCAGAGGGGGAGGAGAGCCAGAGAAGGTGGCCCTGAAGTTAGAGGCAGGAGGACCAGAACAAGAATAACATCACCTTCTCTCCCTGCAGTGAAGCCTTGGGAATGGTTGGTTAACCATTCCAATATGGCCACCTCACCTTAAGTGTCCAGGGGCCCAGGGAGGGCTGCAGGTCTCAGAGGGTCATTACCTACTGGGAAGGAGTACAGGATGGAGTCGCAGAGCTGGCCGGTGTAGCCCGGTTTGCATTCACACGCTCGGCCATTCCACTTCCCATTCTTGCAGTCCTCTGGGAAGTGAGAGAATTTAAAAAGATCATTGAGAAAGCTCCGGGGACAAACACACTGACTCAACCCAGGTGTCAGCAGAGCCCTGAACTTGATTGACAAGGGACCGGCTGATGGCACAACACTCAAGAACCTTTTATTCCACCTTACTCCAGGGACCAGAGGAGAAAGGATGAGGCAGAAATGGGTTTAAGAATACAAGAAACACAAGAGAAAAAAAGAGGAAAGGAGCCCTGTGAATCAAAAGGACCAACAGCACCCTGGGCGTGATGACCTGTACTTGTAATCACAACACTCAAGAGGGTGAGGCAGATGGATCACAAGACTGAACCTAGCCTGAGATGCACAGTGAGACGCTGTTCCAGTACCCCCAACCCCACGCCAAAGACAGACAACACATAGCAAGCTGAGAAATATACACTGATAGACGTAAATGCCAGGAAACGTGCACTACGATCCCACATAGAAAAAGGTGGTTAAGAGCTGAGACCTAGAAGAGAAACAGAGTCAATTATGAGAAACTTACTTGGTGGCAAAGAGATGTATTGAGTCCTCATGGAAGTAGGATGTAGGCTGGTGAAAGGGGGCCGGGCGGTGGAGCTGCTGCTGAACACAGGGAAGGTGCTGTGAGGGGGGCGAGGGGAGGGGGAGGGGGAAGGGGAAGACCCAGGAGGCCTTGTCTGGGATGAAGAGGAGTCGGGGACTGGCGAGGATGAGAAACGGGAACTGAAGAAGTCAAAGAAGAGGTCACATGAGCTGCGGTTTCAGGGCCATCAGGTGAGGTTGGGGAGCTGGCTGAACTGGGGCTGCTGGAGAAGATGGGTGGAGAGGAGGGCGAGACTGCGGCTGGGGAGGTGTGAGATGATGCTGGTGGCAGTGGTGACCTTGAACTGTGGGGTGTTAAAGTAGTTGGGGACCGATCTGAGGGTGGTGAACCGGGGAATGTTGATTCACCAGTAATGATGGTAGATTGAGGGCTCTTAGTGGGATGGCTCATGGACGTTGAAATCCCACTGCTTGGGAAGGTGGTGGATTCCTGAGTGAAGACTGTTTGGGAGGTCTCGGTTGCTTGAGTTACTTGAGTTGGAAATAGGCTGGATGGGGAGGTTGTAGCTGCATGTGTTTGGACTGTGCTGTGGGAGGTCTCAGAAGCTACTGTTCTTCCTGAGGATATTGAGCTGCCTGGGAAGGTTGTAGACTCCTGAGTGAAGGTTGTCATTGGGGAGGTCTCAGTGGTCTGAGCTCCATCTGTTGAAATTGGGTGGCTTGGGGAGGGTGTAGATGCTTCAGTCAGGGCTGAGGTGAAGAATGTCTCAGGAGGAAGGGCTGTTTCTTGGGAAACTGAGCTACTTGGAGAGGTTGTAGATTCCTGAGTGAAGACAGTTGTTTGCAAGGTATGAGATGGTTGAGATGAATCTGTGGAAATTGGGCTTCTTGGGGAGTTTGTAAAAGACTCAGTCAGGGCTGAAGTGTGGGTGATATCAGGAGATACAGCTGTTCCTGTGGAAACCGAGCTGCTCAGGAAGCCTGTAGATTCCTCAGTGAAGACTGTTGTTTGGGAGGTCTCAGTTGCTTGAGTTACAGGTTTCAAAACTGGGCTCCTTGGAGAGGTTGTAGATGCCTCAGTCAGGGCTGTGGAGAGTGAGGAGTCAGGAGGAACAACTGTTTCTAGGGACACCGAGCTGCTGGGGAAGGTTGTAGATTCCTGGGTGATGGCTGTTTTGGAGGTTTCAGTTGGTTGAGTTGCTTGTGTGGAAATCGGCTGCTTGATGATGATGTAGATGCCTCCGTCAGGGCTGAGGTGTGCGAGACCTCAGGAGGTACAGAGGTTTCTGTGGAAATAGAGCTGGTTGCAAAGGGTGTAGATTCCAGAGTGAAGACTGTTGTTTGTGAGTCAGTGGGATGAGTTACATGAGCTGTAATTGGACTGCTTGGGGATGTTGTAGATCCCTGATGATGGTGTGTGGTGGGGGAGCTCTCAGGAGCTACAGCACTTTCTGTGGAAATTGATCCTCTTGGCAATGTTGTATCAGTTGCTTGAGTTGCATGTGTTGAAATTGAGCTGGTCAAGGAGGTTGAAGATGCCTCAGTTGGGATGGTGGTATGGGAGCTGTCAGGAGGTACACCTGTTTTTGTGGAAACTGAGTTTCTTGGGAGGGTTGTAGGCTCCTGAGTAAAGACTGTGTTTTGGGAAGTGTCAGTGGATTGAGTTCCATGTGTAGAAGAGGAAGCCACTGACGATGTTGTAGATGCCTCCGCCTGTGCTGAGGTGTGTGAGATCTCAGGAGGTACACCTGTTTCTGTTGAACTGGAAGGGGATCTGGAGATAGTAGATTCCTGAGTAAAGACTTTTGGGGATGTCTCAGTTGCTTGAGCTGTTGGTGTAGAATTCAGGCTACTTGGGAAAGGTGTAGAATCTTCAGTCAGAGTTGAGGTGTAGAAGCTCTCAGGAGTTAGAGATGTTTCTGCAGAAAATGAGCTGGTTGTGGAAGCTGTAGATTCCTGGGTGAAGACTGTTATTTGAGATGTTTTGGTGGTTTGAGTTGCATGTGTGGAAATCAGACTGCTTGGGGAAGTTGTAGTTGCCTCAGTCAGGGAAGAGGTGTGAGAGGTAACAGGAGATACAACTGTTTCTGTGGAAATTGAGGGGCTTGACAAGGATGTAGACTCCTGAGTGAAGACTGTTTTGGAGGTTTCTGCTGATTGAGCTGCATGTGTCAAAGCTGAGCTGCTTGGGAAGGTTGTAGATGCCTCAGTTTGGACTGTGACATAGGAACTCTCAGGAGGTAGAGGAGTTTCTTTGGAAGTTGAGCTGCCTGGAAATGTGGTAGATTCCTGAGAGATGATTGTTTTTTGGGATGTCTCAGATGCTTGAGTTGCATGTGTTGAAATCAAGCTGATTGGGGACGTTGGGTATGCCTCATTCTGTCTTGTAGTAGATGAGGTGTCAGGAAGGACAGCAGTTTCTGTGGAAACTGAGCTGTTTGGGAAGGTTGTAGACATCTGAGTAAATATTGGGTTGAAGGGTTCAGTTGCTGGAGTTGGATGTGTTGAAATTGGGCTGCTTTGGGAAGTTGTAGATTCCAGAGTGGACACGGTTTTCCATGATGCAGTTGGTTGAGTTTCATATGTTGAAACTGGGGTCCTTGAGGAGGCTGTAGACGCCTCATTTACAGATGAGGTGTAGGAGCTCTCAGGGGGTCCAGCTGTTTCTGTTGAAATGGAGGGGGATGTGAGGATAGTAGATTCCTGAGTGAAGACTCTTGGGGATGTCTCAGTTGCTTGAGCTGTTTGTGTAGAAATTGGGCTAGGTGGGGAGGTTGTAGACTCCGTTGGAATTGCTGAGGTGTAGGGGTTTTCAGGAGTTACAGCTGTTTCTGTGGAAATTGTGCTGGTTGGGAAGGTTGTAGATTCCCGAGGGAAGACTGTTGTTTGAGAGCCTGGAGTAGTGTGAGTTGCCTGTGACAGAACTGGGCTGCTCTGGGAGGCTGTAGATGCCTCAGTGTGGACTGTGGTGTGAGTGATCTGAGGAGGCCCAGTGGTTTCTGTCAACATTGGGCTGCTAGAGAAGGTTGTGGGTTCCAGAGTGAAGACAGTCGTTTGGAATGACTCTGTGGGTTGAGATCCAGGTGTTAAACTTGAGCTCTTTGGGGAGGTTGTAGATGCCTCAATTTGGATTGTAGTGTGGGAGCTCTCAGGAGGTACAGCACTTTCTCTTAAAGTTGAGGAGCTCTGGAAAGTTGTCGGTTCCTGAGGTAAGGCTGTTTTGTGGAAGTCTCAGTTGCTTGTGTTGAAAATGAGCTACTCAGGGAGCTTGTAGATGCTTCAGGATGGACTGTGGTGTGGGAGCCCTCAGGAGGTACATCTGTTTCTGATGAAATTGAGGGGGTTATGAAGATTGTAGGTTCCTGAGTGGAGACTGTTGGGGATTTCTCAGTTCCTTCTGTGGCATGTGTAGAAATCAGGCTACTAAGGATGTTGTCGATTCCTTATTCAGAGCTGAAGTGTAGGACAGTTCAGTAGGTAGGGCTGTTTCTGGGGAAACTGAGCTGCTTGGAGAGAGTGTAGACTCTTGAGTGAAGATGGTTGTTTGCAAGGTATCAGGTGGCTGAGATGAATCTGTGGAAATGGGGCTTCTTGGGGAGGTTGTAAGAGGTTCAGTCAGGACTGAGGTGTGAGTGATCTCAGGAGGTACAGCTGTTCCTGTGGAAAATGAGGTGCTTGGGAAGGGTGTAGATTCCTCAGTGAAGACTGTTTTGGAAGTCTCAGGGACTTGTGTTCCAAGTGTTGTAATCAGGCTGTTTGGGGATGTTGTCGATTCCCCAGGTTCCGGTGTGGAGTGGGTGTTCTCGGGAGGTACAGCTGTTTCTGAAGCTATTGAGTTGGTTGCAAAGGTTGTAGCTTCCTGAGTGAAGACGATTGTTTGGAAGGAATCAGTGGCTTGAGTTGCTTGTGTTGGAATCAGGCTGCTTTGGGGTATTGTAGATGCCTCAGATGGGTGTGTGGATTGGGAGTTCTCAGGAGGAACAATTGTTCCTGTGGAAACTGAGCTGCTTGGGAAGGTTGTAGACTTCTGAGTAGATACAGTTTCCATAGAGTCTGTTGCTTGAGTTGCATGGGTTGAAATCAGGTTGTTTGGGGGTGTTGTAGATTCCTGACTGAACACGGTTGTTGGAGAGGTCTCAAAAGCTTCAGTTGACTGTGTCAATATTGGACCTGTTAGGGATGTTGTAGTTGCATCAGTCAGCGCTGAGGTGTGGGTTTCATCAGGAGGTTCAGCTGTTTCTGTGGAAAGTGAACTGCTTGGCAAGTTTGTAGACTCCTGAGTGAAGACTGTTGTTTGAGATGTCTCAGTTCTTTGAGTTGCTATTGTTGAAATCAAGCTGCTCTGGAGGTTGTGTATGGCTCAGTCTGTCCTGTAGTGAGTGAGGTGTCAGGAGGAATAGCTGTATCTGTGGAACTTGAGCTCCAAGGGAAGGTGGCAGAATTCTGAGTAAATATTGTGTTGGTGGGCTCTGTTGCTGGAGTTGGATGTATGGAAATTGGGGTACTTTGGAAAGTTGTAGATTCCAGAGTGGACAAGGTTTCCCATGATTCAGTTGGTTGAGTTTCTGTGTTACACTGAGCTGTCAAGGAGTTGTACTTGTCTCTGGAATGGTGTGTGGGCTGTCAGGGGCTGCAGCTATTTCTGTGGAAACTGGGCTTCTTGGAGGGTTGTAGGCTCCTGAGTGGACTGTGTTTTGGAAGTGTCAGTGGGTTGTGTTCCATGTGTTGAAACCGAGTCCCTGGAGATGTTGTAGATGCCTCCTCAGTCAGGACAGATGTTTGGTACATTGGAGGCACAGTGTGTCTGTGGAACTTGAGCTGCTTTGGAAGGTTGCAGACTTCTGAGTAAGATGGTGTTTGATGTTTCTGTTGTTTCAACTGAATGTGTTGAAACTGGGCTCCTTTGGGAAGTGGTAGGTTCCTGAGTGAAGACTGTTTTCCATGATTCAGCTGGTTGAGTTTCATGTGTTGACACTGGGGTCCTTGAGGAGGCTGTAGATGCCTCATTTACAGCTGAGGTGTAGGAGCTCTCAGGGGGTCCAGCTGTGTCTGTTGAAATGGAGGGGATGTGAGGACAGTAGATTCCTGAGTGAAGACTCTTGAGGACGTCTCAGTTGCTTGAGCTGTTTGTGTAGAAATTGGGCTAGGTGGGGAGGTGGTAGACTGCGGAGGAAGAGCTGAGGTGTAGGGGTTTTCAGGAGTTACAGCTGTTTCTGTGGAAATTGTGATGGTTGGGAAGGTTGTAGATTCCTGAGGGAAGACTGTTGTTTGAGAGCCTGGAGTAGTGTGAGTTGCCTGTGACAGAATTGGGCTGCTCTGGGAGGCTGTAGATGCCTCAGTGTGGACTGTGGTGTGAGTGATCTGAGGAGGCCCAGTGGTTTCTGTCAACATTGGGCTGCTAGAGAAGGTTGTGGGTTCCAGAGTGAAGACAGTCGTTTGGAATGACTCTGTGGGTTGAGATCCAGGTGTTAAACTTGAGCTCTTTGGGGAGGTTGTAGATGCCTCAATTTGGATTGTAGTGTGGGAGCCCTCAGGCGGTACAGCACTTTCTCTTAAAGTTGAGGAGCTCTGGAAAGTTTTCGATTCCTGAGTTAAGGGTGTTTTGTGGGAAGTCTCAGTTGCTTGTGTTGAAAATGACCTACTCAGGGAGCTTGTAGATGCTTCAGGTTGGACTGTGGTGTGGGAGCTCTCAGGAGGTACAGCTGTTTCTGAAGCTATTGAGTTGGTTGCAAAGGTTGTAGCTTCCTGAGTGAGGACGATTGTTTGGAAGGAATCAGTGGCTTGAGTTGCTTGTGTTGGAATCAGGCTGCTTTGGGGTATTGTAGATGCCTCAGATGGGTGTGTGGTCTGGGAGTTCTCAGGAAGAACAATTGTTCCTGTGGAAACTGAGCTGCTTGGGAAGGTTGTAGACTTCTGAGTAGATACAGTTTCCATAGAGTCTGTTGCTTGAGTTGCATGGGTTGAAATCAGGTTGTTTGGGGATGTTGTAGATTCCTGACTGAACACTGTTGTTTGAGAGGTCTCAAAAGCTTCTGTTGACTGTGTCAATATTGGATTTCTTAGGGATGTTGTAGGTGCATCAGTCAGGGCTGAGGTGTGGGTGACCTCAGGAGGTTCAGCTGTTTCTGTGGAAAGTGAACTGCTTGGCAAGATTGTAGACTCCTGAGTGAAGACTGTTGTTTGAGATGTCTCAATTGTTTGAGTTGCTATTGTTGAAATCAAGCTGCTCTGGGAAGTTGTGTATGGCTCAGATTGTCCTGTAGTGAGTGAGGTGTCAGGAGGAATAGCTGTATCTGTGGAACTTGAGCTCCCAGGGAAGGACGAAGACTTCTGAGTAAATATTGTGTTGGTGGGCTCTGATGCTGGAGTTGGATGTGTTGAAATTGGGGTCCTTTGGGAAGTTGTAGATTCCAGAGTGGACACGGTTTTCCATGATTCAGCTGGTTGAGTTTCATGTGTTGACCCTGGGGTCCTTGAGGAGGCTGTAGATGCCCCATTTACAGCTGAGGTGTAGGAGCTCTCAGGGGGTCCAGCTGTGTCTGTTGAAATGGAGGGGGATGTGAGGACAGTAGATTCCTGAGTGAAGACTCTTGGGGATGTCTCAGTTGCTTGAGATGTTTGTGTAGAAATTGGGCTAGGTGGGGAGGTTGTAGACTCTGGAGGAAGAGCTGAGGTGTAGGGGTTTTCAGGAGTTACAGCTGTTTCTGTGGAAATTGTGCTGGTTGAGAAGGTTGTAGATTCCTGAGGGAAGACTGTTGTTTGAGAGCCTGGAGTAGTGTGAGTTGCCTGTGGCAGAATTGGGCTGCTCTGGGAGGCTGTAGATGCCTCAGTGTGGACTGTGGTGTGAGTGATCTGAGGAGGCCCAGTGGTTTCTGTCAACATTGGGCTGCTAGAGAAGGTTGTAGGTTCCAGAGTGAAGACAGTTGTTGGGAATGACTCTGTGGGTTGAGATGTCTGTGTTGTAACTGAGCTGCTTGGGGAGGTTGAAGATGCCTCAGGCTGGACAGTACTGGGAGAACTCTCAGGAGGTACGACTGTGTCTGAAGAAACTGATTTAGTTGCAAAGGTTGTAGATTTCTGAGTGAAGCCTACTAGGGATGTCTCGGTTCCTTGAGTATCTTGTGTGGAACTCAAGCTGCCTGGGAAAGTTGTAGAGGCCTCAGATTGGGATGTGATGTGGGTGATCTCAGAAGACACAGCAGTTTCTGAAGAAACCAAGCTGCTAGGGAGGGGTGTAGATTTTTGAATGAAGGCTGTTTGGGAAGTCCCAGGGGCTTGAGTTGTTTGTGTAGAAATTGAGCTGCTTGTGGATGTGGTAGAAGACCCCATCAGGGCACTAGAGGATGAAGTATCAGGAGGGATGGCTGGTTCTGTTAACATTGGACTGCTTGGGATGGTTGTGGATTCCTGAGTGAAGACAGTTTTGGAGGTCTCAGTTAGTTGAGATCCATGTGTTTGAGAAGTTGTAGGTGCCTTGGTCAGGGAAGAGGTATGGGAGGTCACAGGAGATACAACTGTTTCTGGGGAAATAGAGCTGCTTGGAAAGGTTGTGGATTCCTGTGAATCCTGAGTGAAGACCGTTGCTTGAGATGTCTCAGGAGCTTGAGTTGTTGGTGACAAACTTGGGCTGCTTAGGGAAGTTGTAGATGCCTCAGTCAGGGCTGAAGTGTGGGTGACATCAGGAGGTGCAACGGTTTCTGCGGAAATTGAGCTCCTTGGCAAGGTTGTAGATTCCTGAGTGAATTCTGTTTTGGATGTTTCAGGGGGTTGAGTTGTATGTGCTGAAATTGAGCTGCTCCAGGAGGTTGTAGATGCCTCAGGTTGGACAGTACTGGGAGAACTCTCAGGAGGGACAACTGTATCTATGGAAACTGAGCTGCTTAGGAAGGATGTAGACTTCTGAGTAGATACAGTTTCCATAGAGTCTGTTGCCTGAATTGCATGGGTTGAAATCAGGTTGCTTGGGGATGTTGTAGATTCCTGACTGAACACTGTTGTTGGAGAGGTCTCAAAAGCTTCAGTTGACTGTGTCAATATTGGACTTGTTAGGGATGTTGTAGGTGCATCTGTCAGGGCTGAGGTGTGGGTGACCTCAGGAGGTTCAGCTGTTTCTGTGGAAATTGAACTGCTTAGCAAGTTTGTAGACTCCTGAGTGAAGACTGTTGTTTGAGATGTCTCAGTTGTTTGAGTTGCTATTGTTGAAATCAAGCTGCTCTTGGAGGTTGTGTATGGCTCAGTCTGTCCTGTAGTGAAGGAGGTGTCAGGAGGAATAGCTGTATCTGTGGACTTGAGCTCCCAGAGAAGGTGGCAGACTGCTGAGTAAATATTGTGTTGGTGGGCTCTGTTGCTGGAGTTGGATGTGTGGAAATTGGGGTCCTTTGGGAAGTTGTAGATTCCAGAGTGAACAAGGTTTCCCATGATTCAGTTGGTTGAGTTTCATGTGTTGACCCTGGGGTCCTTGAGGAGGCTGTAGATGCCTCATTGACAGCTGAGGTGTAGGAGCTCTCAGGGGGTCCAACTGTGTCAGTTGAAATGGAGGGGGATGTGAGGACAGTAGATTCCTGAGTGAAGACTCTTGAGGACGTCTCAGTTGCTTGAGCAGTTTGTGTAGAAATTGGGCTAGGTGGGGAGGTGGTAGACTCCGGAGGAAGAGCTGAGGTGTAGGGGTTTTCAGGAGTTACAGCTGTTTCTGTGGAAATTGTGCTGGTTGGGAAGGTTGTAGATTCCCGAGGGAAGACTGTTGTTTGAGAGCCTGGAGTAGTGTGAGTTGCCTGTGACAGAATTGGGCTGCTCTGGGAGGCTGTAGATGCCTCAGTGTGGACTGTGGTGTGAGTGATCTGAGGAGGTCCAGTGGTTTCTGTCAACATTGGGCTGCTAGAGAAGGTTGTGGGTTCCAGAGTGAAGACAGTCGTTTGGAATGACTCTGTGGGTTGAGATGTCTGTGTTGAAATTGAGCTGCTCGGGGAGGTTGTGGAGGCCTCAAACTGGACTGTGCTGTGGGAGCCCTCAGGAGGTACAGCGGTCTCTTTGGAACCTGAGCTGCCTGGGAAGGTTGTGGATTCCTGGGTGAACAGGGTCATTTGTGATGTGTCGGTGGGTAGACTTGCATGTGTTGAAACTGAACTGCTCGGGGAGGTTGTAGATGCCTCAGGTTGGACTGTGGTGTGGGAGCTCTCAGGGGCCACACCAGTTTCTGATGACCTTGACGGAGTTGTGAAGATGGTAGATTCCTGAGTGTAGACTGTTGGGGATGTCTCAGTTCCTTGAGTGGCTTGTGTAGAAACCAGGGCACTGGAGGATGTTGTTGATTCCTTAGTCAGAGCTGAAGTGAAGGATGTGTCGGGAGGTAGAGCTGTTTCTGGGAAAACTGAGCTGCTGGGAGGGTCTGTAGATTCCTGAGTGAAGACAGTTTTGGAGGTCTCAATGGCTTGAGTTGCATGGGTTGAAATCGGGCTCCTCTGGGAAGTAGCAGGTGCCTCAGTCAGGAAAGAAGTGTGGGTGACCTCAGGAGGTACAGCAGTTTCTGATGAAACTGAGCTGGCTGGGAAGGTTGTAGATTCCTCGGTGATGACTGTTGTTAGAGAAGACTCAGGAGATTGAGTGGCTTCTGTCACAACTGGGCTGCTTTGGGAGGCTGAGGGTGGTGACTCAGTTGGAACTGTGGTGCGGGAGCTCCCAGGTGAGACAGCTGTTTCTGTAAACACCGAGCTGCCTGGGGAGGCTGTGGACTCCTGAGTAAAAGTTGCTTTTGAGGTTTCTGTTGCTTGAGTTGCATGGGTTGAAATCAGGCTGCTTGGGAAGGATGTGGATTCCTGGGTGAACACTGTTATTTGTGATGCTTCAGTATGTCGAGTTGCATCTGTTGAAATTGGGCTGCTTTGGGAAATTTTTGGGTCCTCAGTCAGGAAAGAGGTGGAGGGGGTCACAGCAGATACAACTGTGTCTGTGTAAGCAGAGCTGCTTGGAGAGGTTGTGGACTCCTGAGTGAACTCTGCTTTGGAGGTTTCAGTTGCTCGAGTTGCATGTGTTGAAACTGAGCTGGTCAAGGAGGTTGTAGTTGCCTCATTTGGGATGGTGGTGTGGGAGCTGTCAGGGGCTGCAGCTGTTTCTGTGGAAACTGGGCTTCTTGGGAGGGTTGTAGGCTCCTGAGTGAAGACTGTGTTTTGGGAAGTGTCGGTGGGTTGTGTTCCATGTGTTGAAACCGAGGGCCTGGAAGATGTTGTAGATGCCTCCTCAGTTGAGACAGATGTTTGGGTGACATCTGGAGGCACAGTGGTTTCTGTGGAACTTGAGCTGCTTTGGAAGGTTGCAGACTTCTGAGTAAAGATGGTGTTTGATGTTTCTGTTGCTTGAGCTGAATGTGTTGATAATGGGCTGCTTTGGGAAGTTGTAGGTTCCAGAGTGAAGACTGTTTTCCATGATTCAGCTGGTTGAGTTTCATGTGTTGACCCTGGAATCCTTGAGGAGGCTGTAGATGCCTCATTGACAGCTGAGGTGTAGGAGCTCTCAGGGGGTCCAGCTGTGTCTGTTGAAATGGAGGGGGATGTGAGGATAGTAGATTCCTGAGTGAAGACTCTTGAGGACGTCTCAGTTGCTTGAGCTGTTTGTGTAGAAATTGGGCTAGGTGGGGAGGTTGTAGACTCCGTTGGAATTGCTGAGGTGTAGGGGTTTTCAGGAGTTACAGCTGTTTCTGTGGAAATTGTGCTGGTTGGGAAGGTTGTAGATTCCCGAGGGAAGACTGTTGTTTGAGAGCCTGGAGTAGTGTGAGTTGCCTGTGACAGAATTGGGCTGCTCTGGGAGGCTGTAGATGCCTCAGTGTGGACTGTGGTGTGAGTGATCTGAGGAGGCCCAGTGGTTTCTGTCAACATTGAGCTGCTAGAGAAGGTTGTGGGTTCCAGAGTGAAGACAGTCGTTTGGAATGACTCTGTGGGTTGAGATGTCTGTGTTGAAATTGAGCTGCTCGGGGAGGTTGTAGAGGCCTCAATTTGGACTGTGGTGTGGGAGCCCTCAGGAGGTACAGCACTTTCTCTTAAAGTTGAGGAGCTCTGGAAAGTTGTCGGTTCCTGAGGTAAGGTTGTTTTGTGGGACGTCTCAGTTGCTTGCGTTGAAAATGAGCTACTCAGGGAGCTTGTAGATGCTTCAGGTTGGACTGTGGTGTGGGAGCCCACAGGAGGTACAGCTGTTTCTGATGAAATTGAGGGGGTTAGGAAGGTTGTAGGTTCCTGAGTGGAGACTGTTGGGGATTTCTCAGTTCCTTCTGTGGCATGTGTAGAAATCAGGCTACTAAAGGATGTCGTCGATTCCTTATTCATAGCTGAGGTGTAGGACAGTTCAGTAGGTAGGGCTGTTTCTGGGGACACTGAGCTGCTTGGAGAGGTTGTGGATTCTTGAGTGAAGATGGTTGTTTGCAAGGTATCAAGTGGCTGAGATGAATCTGTGGAAATGGGGCTTCTTGGGGAGGTTGTAAGAGGTTCAGTCAGGACTGAGGTGTGAGTGATCTCAGGAGGTACAGCTGTTCCTGTGGAAAATGAGGTGCTTGGGAAGGGTGTCGATTCCTCAGTGAAGACTGTTTTGGAAGTCTCAGGGACTTGTGTTCCAAGTGTTGTAATCAGGCTGTTTGGGGATGTTGTCGATTCCCCAGGTTCCGGTGTGGAGTGGGTGTTCTCAGGAGGTACAGCTGTTTCTGAAGCTATTGAGTTGGTTGCAAAGGTTGTAGCTTCCTGAGTGAGGACGATTGTTTGGAAGGAATCAGTGGCTTGAGTTGCTTGTGTTGGAATCAGGCTGCTTTGGGGTATTGTAGATGCCTCAGATGGGTGTGTGGTCTGGGAGTTCTCAGGAGGAACAATTGTTCCTGTGGAAACTGAGCTGCTTGGGAAGGTTGTAGACTTCTGAGTAGATACAGTTTCTATAGAGTCTGTTGCTTGAGTTGCATGGGTTGAAATCAGGTTGTTTGGGGATGTTGTAGATTCCTGACTGAACACTGTTGTTTGAGAGGTCTCAAAAGCTTCAGTTGACTGTGTCAATATTGGACTTGTTAGGGATGTTGTAGGTGCATCAGTCAGGGCTGAGGTGTGGGTGACCTCAGGAGGTTCAGCTGTTTCTGTGGAAATTGAACTGCTTAGCAAGTTTGTAGACTCCTGAGTGAAGACTGTTGTTTGAGATGTCTCAGTTGTTTGAGTTGCTATTGTTGAAATCAAGCTGTTCTTGGAGGTTGTGTATAGCTCAGTCTGTCCTGTAGTGAAGGAGGTGTCAGGAGGAATAGCTGTATCTGTGGAACCTGAGCTCCCAGGGAAGGTGGCAGACTTCTGAGTAAATATTGTGTTGGTGGGCTCTGTTGCTGGAGTTGGATGTGTGGAAATTGGGGTCCTTTGGGAAGTTGTAGATTCCAGAGAGGACATGGTTTCCCGTGATTCAGTTGGTTGAGTTTCATGTGTTGACACTGGGGTCCTTGAGGAGGCTGTAGATGCCTCATTTACAGCTGAGGTGTAGGAGCTCTCAGGGGGTCCAGCTGTGTCTGTTGAAATGGAGGGGAATGTGAGGATAGTAGATTCCTGAGTGAAGACTCTTGGAGATGTCTCAGTTGCTTGAGCTGTTTGTGTAGAACTTGGGCTAGGTGGGGAGGTTGTAGACTGTGGAGGAAGAGCTGAGGTGTAGGGGTTTTCAGGAGTTACAGCTGTTTCTGTGGAAATTGTGCTGGTTGGGAAGGTTGTAGATTCCTGAGGTAAGACTGTTGTTTGAGAGCCTGGAGTAGTGTGAGTCGCCTGTGACAGAATTGGGCTGCTCTGGGAGGCTGTAGATGCCTCAGTGTGGTCTGTGGTGTGAGTGATCTGAGGAGGCCCAGTGGTTTCTGTCAACATTGGGCTGCTAGAGAAGGTTGTGGGTTCCAGAGTGAAGACAGTCGTTTGGAATGACTCTGTGGGTTGAGATGTCTGTGTTGAAATTGAGCTGCTCAGGGAGGGTGTGGAGGCCTCAAACTGGACTGTGGTGTGGGAGCCCTCAGGAGGTACAGCTGTGTCTTTGGAACCTGAGCTACCTGGGACGGTTGTGGATTCCTTGGTGAACAGCGTCATTTGTGATGTGTCGGTGGGAATAGACTTGCATTGTGAAACTGAGATGCTTGGGGAGTTGTGAGGATGCCTGCAGCTGGACAATACTGGGAGGCAGCTCTCAGGAGGTACGACTGTTCTGAAAAGAAACTGATGTTGCGTTGCAAAGGTTGTAGATTCTGAGTGAAGCCTACTAGGAATGTCCATACCGTTGAGTAGCTGTGTAACCTAGGCCTGCCTGGAAAGCTTGTAGAGGCTCAAATGTGAATTCATTATGGTTGATTCACGAAGCACAGCATGTT
>NC_051082.1:28647801-28754559 GCF_004664715.2 Peromyscus leucopus
AAAGCTTCAGTTGACTTTGTCAATATTGGACTTCTTAGGGATGTTGTAGGTGCATCAGTCAGCGCTGAGGTGTGGGTTTCATCAGGAGGTTCAGCTGCTTCTGTGGAAAGTGAACTGCTTGGCAAGTTTGTAGATTCCTGAGTGAGGACTGTTGTTTGAGATATCTCAGTTGTTTGAGTTGCTATTGTTGAAATCAAGCTGCTCTGGGAGGTTGTGTAAGGCTCAGTCTGTCCTGTAGTGAAGGAGGTGTCAGGAGGAATAGCTGTATCTGTGGAACCTGAGCTCCCAGGGAAGTGGCAGACTTCTGAGTAAATATTGGGTTGGTGGGCTCTGTTGCTAGAGTTGGATGTGTGGAAATTGGAGTCCTTTGGGAAGTTGTAGATTCCAGAGTGGACAAGGTTTCCCATGATTCATTTGGTTGAGTTGCAAGTGTTGACACTGGGGTCCTTGAGGAGGCTGTAGATGCCTCATTTACAGCTGAGGTGTAGGAGCTCTCAGGGGGTCCAGCTGTGTCTGTTGAAATGGAGGGGGATGTGAGGATAGTAGATTCCTGAGTGAAGACTCTTGGGGATGTCTGAGTTGCTTGAGCTGTTTGTGTAGAACTTGGGCTAGGTGGGGAGGTTGTAGACTCCAGAGGAAGAACTGATGTGTAGGGGTTTTCAGGAGTTACAGCTGTTTCTGTGGAAATTGTGCTGGTTGGGAATGTTGTAGATTCCTGAGGTAAGACTGTTGTTTGAGAGCCTGGAGTAGTGTGAGTTGCCTGTGACAGAATTGGGCTGCTCTGGGAGGCTGTAGATGCCTCAGTGTGGACTGTGGTGTGAGTGATCTGAGGAGGCCCAGTGGTTTCTGTCAACATTGGGCTGCTAGAGAAGGTTGTTGGTTCCAGAGTGAAGACAGTCTTTTGGAATGACTCTGTGGGCTGAGATGTCTGTGTTGAAATTGAGCTGCTCGGGGAGGATGTGGAGGCCTCAAACTGGACTGTGGTGTGGGAGCCCTCAGGAGGTACAGCTGTCTCTTTGGAACCTGAGCTGCCTGGGAAGGTTGTGGATTCCTGGGTGAACAATGTCATTTGTGATATGTCGGTGGGTAGACTTGCATGTGTTGAAACTGAACTGCTTGGGGAGGATATAGATTCCTCAGGTTGGACTGTGGTGTGGGAGCTCTCAGGGGCCACACCAGTTTCTGATGACCTTGACGGAGTTGTGAAGATGGTAGATTCCTGAGTGTAGACTGTTGGGGATGTCTCAGTTCCTTGAGTGGCTTGTGTAGAGACCAGGGCACTTGAGGATGTTGTTGATTCCTTAGTCTGAGCTGAAGTGAAGGATGTGTCGGGAGGTAGAGCTGTTTCTGGGAAAACTGAGCTGATGGGAGGGTCTGTAGATTCCTGAGTGAAGACAGTTTTGGAGGTCTCAATGGCTTGAGTTGCATGGGTTGAAATCGGGCTCCTCTGGGAAGTAGCAGGTGCCTCAGTCAGGAAAGAAGTGTGGGTGACCTCAGGAGGTACAGCAGTTTCTGATGAAACTGAGCTGGCTGGGAAGGTTGTAGATTCCTCGGTGATGACTGTTGTTAGAGAAGACTCAGGAGATTGAGTGGCTTCTGTCACAACTGGGCTGCTTTGGGAGGCTGAGGGTGACTCAGTTGGAACTGTGGTGTGGGAGCTCCCGGGGGAGACAGCTGTTTCCGTCCACACCGAGCTGCCTGTGGAGGCTGTGGACTCCTGAGTAAAAATTGCTTTTGAGGTTTCTGTTGCTTGAGTGGCATGGGTTGAAATCAGGCTGCTTGGGGAGGATGTGGATTCCTGGGTGAACACTGTTATATGTGATGCTTCAGTATGTGGAGTTGCATCTGTTGAAATTGGGCTGCTTTGGGAAATTTTTGGGTCCTCAGTCAGGAAAGAGGTGGAGGGGGCCACAGGAGACACAACTGTGTCTGTGTAAGCAGAGCTGCTTGGAGAGGTTGTGGACTCCTGAGTGAACTCTGCTTTGGAGGTTTCAGTTGCTTGAGTTGCATGTGTTGAAACTGAGATGGTCAAGGAGGTTGTAGTTGCCTCAGTTGGGATGGTGGTGTGTGAGCTGTCAGGGGCTGCAGCTGTTTCTGTGGAAACTGGGCTTCTTGGGAGGGTTGTAGGCTCCTGAGTGAAGACTGTGTTTTTGGAAGTGTCGGTGGGTTGTGTTCCATGTGTTGAAACCGAGCCCCTGGGAGATGTTATAGATGCCTCCTCAGTGGGGATAGATGTTTGGGTGACATCTGGAGGCACAGTGGTTTCTGTGGAACTTGAGCTGCTTTGGAAGTTTGCAGACTTCTGAGTAAAGATGGTGTTTGATGTTTCTGTTGCTTGAGCTGAATGTGTTGAAACTGGGCTCCTTTGGGAAGTGGTAGGTTCCTGAGTGAAGACTGTTTTCCATGATTCAGCTGGTTGAGTTTCATGTGTTGACACTGGGGTCCTTAAGGAGGCTGTAGATGCCTCATTTACAGCTGAGGTGTAGGAGCTCTCAGGGGGTCCAGCTGTGTCTGTTGAAATGGAGAGGGATGTGAGGATAGTAGATTCCTGAGTGAAGACTCTTGGGTATGTCTGAGTTGCTTGAGCTGTTTGTGTAGAACTTGGGCTAGGTGGGGAGGTTGTAGACTCCAGAGGAAGAGCTGAGGTGTAGGGGTTTTCAGGAGTTACAGCTGTTTCTGTGGAAATTGTGCTGGTTGAGAAGGTTGTAGATTCCTGTGGGAAGACTGTTGTTTGAGAGCCTGGAGTAGTGTGAGTCGCCTGTGACAGAATTGGGCTGCTCTGGGAGGCTGTAGATGCCTCAGTGTGGACTGTGGTGTGAGTGATCTGAGGAGGCCCAGTGGTTTCTGTCAACATTGGGCTGCTAGAGAAGGTTGTGGGTTCCAGAGTGAAGACAGTCGTTTGGAATGACTCTGTGGGTTGAGATGTCTGTGTTGAAATTGAGCTGCTCGGGGAGGTTGTGGATTCCTGGGTGAACAGCGTCATTTGTGATGTCTCGGTGGGTAGACTTGCATGTGTTGAAACTGAACTGCTCAGGGAGGTTGTAGATGCCTCAGGTTGGACTGTGGTGTGGGAGCTCTCAGGGGCCACACCAGTTTCTGATGACCTTGAGGGAGTTGTGAAGATGGTAGATTCCTGAGTGTAGACTGTTGGGGATGTCTCAGTTCCTTGAGTGGCTTGTGTAGAGACCAGGGCACTTGAGGATGTTGTTGATTCCTTAGTGGGAGCTGAAGTGAAGGATGTGTCGGGAGGTAGAGCTGTTTCTGGGAAAACTGAGCTGCTGGGAGGGTCTGTAGATTCCTGAGTGAAGACAGTTTTGGAGGTCTCAATGGCTTGAGTTGCATGGGTTGAAATCGGGCTCCTCTGGGAAGTAGCAGGTGCCTCAGTCAGGAAAGAAGTGTGGGTGACCTCAGGAGGTACAGCAGTTTCTGATGAAACTGAGCTGACTGGGAATGTTGTAGATTCCTTGGTGATGACTGTTGTTAGAGAAGACTCAGGAGATTGAGTGGCTTCTGTCACAACTGGGCTGCTTTGGGAGGATGAGGGTGACTCAGTTGGAACTGTGGTGCGGGAGCTCCCAGGTGAGACAGCTGTTTCCGTCAACACCGAGCTGCCTGGGGAGGCTGTGGACTCCTGAGTAACAATTGCTTTTGAGGTTTCTGTTGCTTGAGTTGCATGGGTTGAAATCAGGCTGCTTGGGGAGGATGTGGATTCCTGGGTGAACACTGTTATTTGTGATGCTTCAGTATGTGGAGTTGCATCTGTTGAAATTGGGCTGCTTTGGGAAATTTTTGGGTCCTCAGTCAGGAAAGAGGTGAAGGGGGTCACAGGAGATACAACTGTGTCTGTGTAAGCAGAGCTGCTTGGAGAGGTTGTGGACTCCTGAGTGAACTCTGCTTTGGAGGTTTCAGTTGCTTGAGTTGCATGTGTTGAAACTGAGCTGGTCAAGGAGGTTGTAGTTGCCTCAGTTGGGATGGTGGTGTGTGAGCTGTCAGGGGCTGCAGCTGTTTCTGTGGAAACTGGGCTTCTTGGGAGGGTTGTAGGCTCCTGAGTGAAGACTGTGTTTTGGGAAGTGTCGGTGGGTTGTGTTCCATGGGTTGAAACCGAGCCCCTGGGAGATGTTGTAGATGCCTCCTCAGTCGGGACAGATGTTTGGGTGACATCTGTAGGCGCACTGGTTTCTGTGGTACTTGAGCTGCTTTGGAAGGTTGCAGACTTCTGAGTAAAGATGGTGTTTGATGTTTCTGTTGCTTGAGCTGAATGTGTTGAAACTGGGCTCCTTTGGGAAGTGGTAGGTTCCTGAGTGAAGACTGTTTTCCATGATTCAGCTGGTTGAGTTTCATGTGTTGACACTGGGGTCCTTAAGGAGGCTGTAGATGCCTCATTTACAGCTGAGGTGTAGGAGCTCTCAGGGGGTCCAGCTGTGTCTGTTGAAATGGAGAGGGATGTGAGGATAGTAGATTCCTGAGTGAAGACTCTTGGGGATGTCTGAGTTGCTTGAGCTGTTTGTGTAGAACTTGGGCTAGGTGGGGAGGTTGTAGACTGAGGAGGAAGAGCTGAGGTGTAGGGGTTTTCAGGAGTTACAGCTGATTCTGTGGAAATTGTGCTGGTTTGGAACGTTGTAGATTCCTGAGGGAAAACTGTTGCTTGAGAGCCTGGAGTACTGTGAGTTGCCTGTGACAGAATTGGGCTGCTCTGGGAGGCTGTAGATGCCTCAGTGTGGACTGTGGTGTGAGTGATCTGAGGAGGCCCAGTGGTTTCTGTCAACATTGGGCTGCTAGAGAAGGTTGTGGGTTCCAGAGTGAAGACAGTCTTTTGGAATGACTCTGTGGGTTGAGATGTCTGTGTTGAAATTGAGCTGCTCGGGGAGGTTGTGGAGGCCTCAAACTGGACTGTGGTGTGGGAGCCCTCAGGAGGTACAGCTGTCTCTTTGGAACCTGAGCTGCCTGGGAAGGTTGTGGATTCCTGTGTGAACAGCGTCATTTGTGATGTCTCGGTGGGTAGACTTGCATGTGTTGAAACTGAGCTGCTTGGGGAGGTTGTAGATTCCTCAGGTTGGACTGTGGTGTGGGAGCTCTCAGGGGCCACACCAGTTTCTGATGACCTTGACGGAGTTGTGAAGATGGTAGATTCCTGAGTGTAGACTGTTGGGGATGTCTCAGTTCCTTGAGTGGCTTGTGTAGAAACCAGGGCACTTGAGGATGTTGTTGATTCCTTAGTCGGAGCTGAAGTGAAGGATGTGTCGGGAGGTAGAGCTGTTTCTGGGAAAACTGAGCTGCTGGGAGGGTCTGTAGATTCCTGAGTGAAGACAGTTTTGGAGGTCTCAATGGCTTGAGTTGCCTGTGTTGAAATCGGGCTCCTCTGGGAAGTAGCAGGTGCCTCAGTCAGGAAAGAAGTGTGGGTGACCTCAGGAGGTACAGCAGTTTCTGATGAAACTGAGCTGGCTGGGAAGGTTGTAGATTCCTCGGTGATGACTGTTGTTAGAGAAGACTCAGGAGATTGAGTGGCTTCTGTCACAACTGGGCTGCTTTGGGAGGCTGAGGGTGACTCAGTTGGAACTGTGGTGTGGGAACTCCTGGGAGAGACAGCTGTTTCTGTCCACACCGAGCTGCTTGTGGAGGCTGTGGACTCCTGAGTAACAATTGATTTTGAGGTTTCTGTTGCTTGAGTTGCATGGGTTGAAATCAGGCTGCTTGGGGAGGATGTGGATTCCTGGGTGAACACTGTTATTTGTGATGCTTCAGTATGTGGAGTTGCATCTGTTGAAATTGGGCTGCTTTGGGAAATTTTTGGGTCCTCAGTCAGGAAAGAGGTGGAGGGGGTCACAGGAGATACAACTGTGTCTGTGTAAGCAGAGCTGCTTGGAGAGGTTGTGGACTCCTTAGTGAACTCTGCTTTGGAGGTTTCAGTTGCTTGAGTTGCATGTGTTGAAACTGAGCTGGTCAAGGAGGTTGTAGTTGCCTCAGTTGGGATGGTGGTGTGGGAGCTGTCAGGGGCTGCAGCTGTTTCTGTGGAAACTGGGCTTCTTGGGAGGGTTGTAGGCTCCTGAGTGAAGACTGTGTTTTGGGAAGTGTCGGTGGGTTGTGTTCCATGTGTTGAAACTGAGCCCCTGGAAGATGTGGTAGATGCCTCCTCAGTCAGGACAGATGTTTGGGTGACATCTGGAGGCACAGTTGTGTCTGTGGAACTTGAGCTGCTTTGGAAGGTTGCAGACTTCTGAGTAAAGATGGTGTTTGATGTTTCTGTTGCTTGAGCTGAATGTGTTGATAATGGGCTGCTTTGGGAAGTTGTAGGTTCCTGAGTGAAGACTGTTTTCCATGATTCAGCTGGTTGAGTTTCATGTGTTGACACTGGGGTCCTTGAGGAGGCTGTAGATGCCTCATTTACAGCTGAGGTGTAGGAGCTCTCAGGGGGTCCAGCTGTGTCTGTTGAAATGGAGGGGGATGTGAGGATAGTAGATTCCTGAGTGAAGACTCTTGAGGATGTCTCAGTTGCTTGAGCTGTTTGTGTAGAATTTGGGCTAGGTGGGGATGTTGTAGACTGAGGAGGAAGAGCTGAGGTGTAGGGGTTTTCAGGAGTTACAGCCGTTTCTGTGGAAATTGTGCTTGTTGGGAAGGTTGTAGATTCCTGAGGGAAGACTGTTGTTTGAGATCCTGGAGTAGTGTGAGTTGCCTGTGACAGAATTGGGCTGCTCTGGGAGGCTGTAGATGCCTCAGTGTGGACTGTGGTGTGAGTGATTTGAGGAGGCCCAGTGGTTTCTGTCAACATTGGGCTGCTAGAGAAGGTTGTGGTTTCCAGAGTGAAGACAGTCGTTTTGAATGACTCTGTGGGTTGAGATCCAGGTGTTAAACTTGAGCTCTTTGGGGAGGTTGTAGATGCCTCAATTTGGACTGTAGTGTGGGAGCCCTCAGGAGGTACAGCACTTTCTCTTAAAGTTGAGGAGCTCTGGAAAGTTGTCGATTCCTGAGGTAAGGCTGTTTTATGGGAAGTCTCAGTTGCTCGTGTTGAAAATGAGCTACTCAGGGAGGTTGTGGATGCTTCAGGTTGGACTGTGGTGTGGGAGCCCTCAGGAGGTACAGCTGTTTCCAGTGAAATTGAGGGGATTAGGATGGTTGTAGGTTCCTGAGTGGAGACTGTTGGGGATTTCTCAGTTCCTTCTGTGGCATGTGTAGAAATCAGGCTACTAAGGGATGTCGTCGATTCCTTATTCAGAGCTGAGTTGTAGGACAGTTCAGTAGGTAGGGCTGTTTCTGGGGAAACTGAGCTGCTTGGAGAGATTGTAGACTCTTGAGTGAAGATGGTTGTTTGCAAGGTATCAGGTGGCTGAGATGAATCTGTGGAAATGGGGCTTCTTGGGGAGGTTGTAAGAGGTTCAGTCAGGACTGAGGTGTGAGTGATCTCAGGAGGTACAGCTGTTCCTGTGGAAAATGAGGTGCTTGGGAAGGGTGTAGATTCCTCAGTGAAGACTGTTTTGGAAGTCTCAGGGACTTGTGTTCCAAGTGTTGTAATCAGGCTGTTTGGGGATGTTGTCGATTCCCCAGGTTCCGGTGTGGAGTGGGTGTTCTCGGGAGGTACAGCTGTTTCTGAAGCTATTGAGTTGGTTGCAAAGGTTGTAAATTCCTGAGTGAGGATGATTGTTTGGAAGGAATCAGTGGCTTGAGTTGCTTGTGTTGGAATCAGGCTGCTTTGGGGTATTGTAGATGCCTCAGATGGGTGTGTGGTCTGGGAGTTCTCAGGAGGAACAATTGTTCCTGTGGAAACTGAGCTGCTTGGGAAGGTTGTAGACTTCTGAGTAGATACAGTTTCCATAGAGTCTGTTGCTTGAGTTGCATGGGTTGAAATCAGGTTGTTTGGGGATGTTGTAGATTCCTGACTGAACACTGTTGTTTGAGAGGTCTCTAAAGCTTCTGTTGACTGTGTCAATATTGGACTTCTTAGGGATGTTGTAGGTGCATCAGTCAGGGCTGAGGTGTGGGTGACCTCAGGAGGTTCAGCTGTTTCTGTGGAAAGTGAACTGCTTGGCAGGTTTGTAGACTCCTGAGTAAAGACTGTTGTTTGAGATGTCTCAGTTGTTTGAGTTGCTATTGTTGAAATCAAGCTGCTCAGGGAGGTTGTGTATGGCTCAGTCTGTCCTGTAGTGAGTGAGGTGTCAGGAGGAATAGCTGTATCTGTGGAACTTGAGCTCCCAGGGAAGTTGGCAGACTTCAGAGTAAATATTGTGTTGGTGGGCTCTGTTGCTGGAGTTGGATGTGTTGAAATTGGGGTCCTTTGGGAAGTTGTAGATTCCAGAGTGGACAAGGTTTCCCATGATTCAGTTGGTTGAGTTTCATGTGTTGACCCTGGGGTCCTTGAGGAGGCTGTAGATGCCTCATTTTCAGCTGAGGTGTAGGAGCTCTCAGGTCGTCCAGCTGTGTCTGTTGAAATGGAGGGGGATGTGAGGATAGTAGACTCCTGAGTGAAGACTCTTGGGGATGTCTCAGTTGCTTGAGATGTTTGTGTAGAATTTGGACTAGGTGGGGAGGTTGTAGACTGCGGAGGAAGAGCTGAGGTGTAGGGGTTTTCAGGAGTTACAGCTGTTTCTGTGGAAATTGTGCTGGTTGGGAAGGTTGTAGATTCCTGTGGGAAGACTGTTGTTTGAGATCCTGGAGTAGTGTGAGTTGCCTGTGATAGAACTGGGCTGCTCTGGGAGGCTGTAGATGCCTCAGTGTGGACTGTGGTGTGATTGATCTGAGGAGGCCCAATGGTTTCTGTCAACATTGGGCTGCTAGAGAAGGTTGTGGGTTCCAGAGTGAAGACAGTCGTTTGGAATGACTCTGTGGGTTGAGATGTCTGTGTTGAAACTGAACTGCTCTGGGAGGTTGTAGATGCCTCAGGTTGGACTGTGGTGTGAGAGCTTTCAGGGGCCACACCAGTTTCTGATGACCTTGACGGAGTTGTGAAGATGGTAGATTCCTGAGTGTAGACTTTTGGGGATGTCTCAGTTCCTTGAGTGGCTTGTATAGAAACCAGGGCACTTGAGGATGTTTTTGATTCCTTAGTGAGAGCTGAAGTGAAGGATGTGTCAGGAGGTAGAGATGTTTCTGGGAAAACTGAGCTGCTGGGAGGGTCTGTAGATTCCTGAGTGAAGACAGTTTTGGAGGTCTCTATGGCTTGAGTTGCATGGGTTGAAATCGGGCTCCTCTGGGAAGTAGCAGGTGCCTCAGTCAGGAAAGAAGTGTGGGTGACCTCAGGAGGTACAGCAGTTTCTGATGAAACTGAGCTGGCTGGGAAGGTTGTAGTTTCCTCGGTGATGACTGTTGTTAGAGAAGACTCAGGAGATTGAGTGGCTTTTGTCACAACTGGGCTGCTCTGGGAGGCTGTAGATGCCTCAGTGTGGACTGTGGTGTGAGTGATCTGAGGAGGCCTAGTGGTTTCTGTCAACATTGGGCTGCTAGAGAAGGTTGTGGTTTCTAGAGTTATAGTTATTGGGAATGACTCTGTAGGTTGAGAGCCATGTGTTGGATACGGCCTGTTTGGGGAGTTTGTAGATGCCTCAATTTGGTATGTGGTATGGGAGCTCTCAGTTAGTACAACAATTTCTTTTGTGATTGAGGGGGAAGCGATGATTGTTGAATCCTGAGTGAAGGCTGTTGTTTGGATTGTCTCAGTTGCTTGAGTTGCTTGTGTAGAAATTGGGCTACTTGGGAAAGTTGTAGAATCTTCAATCATTGTTGAGGTCTCAGGAGTTAGAGCTGTTTCTTCAGAAATTGAACTGGTTGTGGAAGTTGTAATTTCCCGGGTGAAGATTGTTATTGTTGATGTCTCAGTTGGTTGAGTTGCATTTGTCAAAATCGGGTTGCTTGGGGAAGTTGTTGATGCCTCAGTTCGGGCGGAGGTGTGATTGGCATCAGGTGGTACAGCAGATTCTGTGGAAATTGAGCTGGTTGGCAAGGTTATAGATTCCTCAGACAAGACTGTTGTTTGGGAGGTATCAGTTGGTTGAGTTGCATGTGTGGAGAGGAGACTGCTTATTGAGGCTGTAGATTCTTCATTTGGGATTGTAGTGTGGGTGTTCTCAGGAGGTACAATAGTTTCTGTGGAACTTGAGCTGCTTGGAAAGGTTGTAGACTCCTTAGTAAATAATGTTTTCAAGGTTTTTGTTGTTTCTGTTGCATGGGTTGAAACTGAGCTGCTTGGGGAAGTCCTGGATTCCTGGGTGAGTGCTGTTACTACTGATGTCTCGGTGGGTTGAGTTGCATGTGTTGAAAATGGGTTGCTTTGGGAAGTTGTTGGTGTCTCAGTCAGGGAAGAGCTAGAGGAGGTCCCAGGAGATGCAACAGTTTCTGTGGACATTGAGCTGCCTGGGAAGGTTGTAGACTCCTGGGTGAAGGTTGTCATTGGGGAGGTCTCAGTGGTCTGAGCTCCATCTGTTGAAATTGGGTGGCTTGGGGAGGTTGTAGACGCTTCAGTCAGGGCTGAGGTGAAGATTGTCTCAGGAGGTAGGGCTGTTTCTGGGGAAACTGAGCTGCTTGGAGAGGTTGTAGATTCCTGAGTGAAGACTACTGGGGATGTCTCAGTACCTTGAGTATCTTGTGTGGTAATCAGGCTGCCTGGGGAAGTTGTAGATGCCTCAGATTGGGATGTGGTGTGGGTGATCTCAGGAGGGACAGCAGCTTTGGAGGAAATTGAGCTTCTTGGGAAGGGTGTAGATTCCTGAGTGAAGGCTGTTTTTTGGGATGTCTCTGTTGCTTGAGTTGCTTGTGTTGAAATCAAGCTGCTCTGGGAGGTTGGGTTTGCCTCAGTCTGTCCTGTATTGGGTAGGGTGTCAGGAGGGACAGCAGTTTCTGTGGATCCTGAGCTGCTTGGGAAGGTTGTAGACTCCTGTGTAAATATTGTTTGTGAGGTTTCTGTTGCCTGAGTTGCATGTGTTGAGATTGGGATGCTTTGAAAGGCAGTAGATTCGTGAGTGAAGATTGTTTTTGTGGTTTCAGTTATTCCTTGTGTTATGGCTGGGCTGCTTTGGGAGGCTGTAGATGCCTCAGTCAGGAAAGAAGTGTGGGTGACATCAGGAGGTACAGCAGTTTCTGATGAAACTGAGCTGGCTGGGAAGGTTGTAGATTCCTCGGTGATGACTGTTGTTAGAGAAGACTCAGGAGATTGAGTGGCTTCTGTCACAACTGGGCTGCTTTGGGAGGCTGAGGATGACTCAGTTGGAACTGTGGTGCGGGAGCTCTCAGGGGGTACAGATGTTTCTGATGAAGTTGAGGGGTGTGTGAAGAGTGTAGATTCCTGAGTGAAGACTGTTGGAGATTTCTCAGTTCCATGAGTTGCTTGTGTAGAACTAAGGCTACTTGGGGAGGATGTAGACTCCTCAGTCAGAGCTGGGTTATAGGAGTTGTCAGCAGATACAGCAGTTTCTCTGGAAACTGAGCTGCTGGGGAAGGCTGTGGACTCCTGAGTGAAGACTGCTGTTTGGGAGAACTCAGTAACTTGGGTTGAATGTTTTGAATTTGGGCTGCTTTTGAATGCCGTAGATTCCTGAGTCAAGCCTGTGGCGTGGGGGGTCTCAGAAGGTACAGCTGTATCTCTTGAAATTGAGCTTCCTTGGAAGGTTTCAGCTTCTGTAGTGAGCACAGTTGACTCGGAAATTTCAGTGTTTGGAGTTGTATGGGTTGTTAGGACTGGTTTTGAAGAGGTTTCTATCTTTGATGTGGCTATTGATCTTGGGGTGCTTTGGTTAGGTGTCGATCCTTCATCTGGGTCTGTACTCTGGAAGTTTCCAGTGGTCTCTGGTGTGGGTGTTGAACTTGTATTTCCTAGTTCAGTTGTGGTCCCCTTTCCAAGGACTGTAGTCTGAGAGTCTTCAGTGGTCCTTGATGCCTCTGCTGAACCATTTGCTGATTTGGTTATGTCTGTTTCTATCGTTTGGATGCTCCCAGCGGACACCGTTGTGTGTGCTGAATTTGTGGGGCTTGACGATGTTGTAGATCCATACACAGCAGATTTTGCAGCCGAGTAGCCTGGGGTTGGTGTTGTTGTGTTGTCTGGTCCTTGGTTTGTTCCACCTGTTGTTAACTCTGTAGTTTGAAAGAAATCAGAAGGGATGATTCATCAGTTGCTCATCATTTTTTTTCTCCTGTTACTCCTGAGGAAGGGGCGGGAGCTAGCTCCGTCTCCCATGGAAGTGCAGCTGGGCTTTCCTCCCCAGTGTGTAGAAATTGACACATGAACCTATACATTGGACCAAATAGCCAATGGTCCCGTACACCTCTTTTCTCTTCCAAGCAACATAACATTTTTTCTACAGCTACTGTGTCAAAAGATAATTTATGACTTGGGTTTGTGGTACAGTGTGGACATGTGACAACCCTTGTGGGTTAGCTAGAACCACTAACCTTCACCTCAACCCGGTGCTTACACTCTTCTTCCTGCGTGCACGGGGCCATTGTGTCTGGTGCTCTGGCACTCATTCTCTGAGGTGCCAGGCACATCCCTTTGCCTTTACACTTTCTCTTACCTTATAGCTCACATCTGCCATATGTCCTCTGGCTTATGGTTAGCCCAACCATCTCCCCTCACCCATTCTTTACATTGAGTGTGTGCAACAGCATTTCCCACAGACCTAGAAGGCCCTGGGGAGCTGATGAAGTCACTCAGCTCCAAGGGCAATTCTGTGTCCCTCTGATCATAGGCTCCTGCTCCGTCCTCAGTCCCACATCCCACTTCCGGGCTCCGTCCTCAGTCCCACATCCCACTTCCGGGCTCCGTCCTCAGTCCCACATCCCACTTCCGGGCTCCGTCCTCAATCCCACATCCCACTTCCGGGCTCCGTCCTCAGTCCCACATCCCACTTCCGGGCTCCATCCTCAGTCCCACATCCCACTTCCGGGCTCCGTCCTCAGCCCTACATCCCACTTCCGGGCTCCGTCCTCAGCCCCACATCCCACTTCCGGGCTCCGTCCTCAGCCCCACATCCCACTTCCGGGCTCCGTCCTCAGCCCCACATCCCACTTCCGGGCTCCGTCCTCAGCCCCACATCCCACTTCCGGGCTCCGTCCTCAGCCCCACATCCCACTTCCGGGCTACGGCCGTGCTGAGATAACAGAGTTCCGAGTGTGCTGGGACCCCATGGCTGGAGGGCTCGCAGCACCTTCTCAGTGGGACAGGCAGTTATGCATACAGCAGTTTCTGTGTCACATATTGTGGCGGCTAATCTTCACCACCAACTTGACTGGATTTGGATTCACCTAGGAACGCTCGCACGCTCTCTCTCTTTGAGAGAGTTCCCAGAGAATTTTAGCTCAGGAGGGAAACCCTACCTTGGGTATGAGTGGCACCATCCACGTGGGCTGGGCTCTCAGCCTGAATAAAACAAACCTTTCTTCTCTTACATTGCTGCTGCCGGGTGATTTGTCATAGCAACAAGAAAAGTAGCTAGGGCTTGGGGACATTTCTTAGAAGAATGCTTGCAGTGTGAGCATGAGTTTGGATCCTCAATATCTATGTGAAGAGCCAGGTCACACATGCCTATAATTCCAGCACTGGGGAGGCGGAGACAGGAGGATGCTAAGGGCTAACTGAACAATCTAGCCAAAGCAGCAAGCTCCACATTGAATGAGAGCCCCTGTCTCAAAAAAGAAAGTGGGAAGTAATTGAGGAAGAGCTCTATGTCAACTTCTGCCTTCCACAGGCATGAACACATGCACACAATACACACACACACAAACACACAGTGTGTCTAATACAGTTGGGAATATAATACCTGATCCCCATACATCTACCTAAGAATAGGCTGGAAATATGGCTCAGTGATAAGAACTTTACATAGAATCCCACAGTGAGGGGCTGGGGTGTGGCTCAGTGGTAGAGCACCTGCCTGGAATCCCCCAGTGAGGGGCTGGGGTGTGGCTCAGTGGTAGAGCACCTGCCTAGAATCCCCCAGTGAGGGGCTGGGGTGTGGCTCAGTGGTAGAACACTCGTCTACCATAAATGAAACCCTAGATTTAATTCCCAGTACTCTAAACAAAATAAAAACCTCAAAAGGGGGAGAAAACAAATCTCTCTCTTTCCTGAAGTTAAAATTCCTGATTTCTAATTCCTGAAACCTTGGGCATTCTTGCACCTTCTTCCTGAATCATGCTGCATGGCCATTGGCTGGTCAGCGTCCTCTAACAGACTGTGCAAAGCACAGGATCCAAAAGCGTGGACTGGGACATGGTGTCCACACAGGACTGTGGCCTGCGGTCTTGGTACAGCTCTCACCTCTCTGTGACTGTCTCTCTCATTGCCCTGTGAAAACAGGGCTGCCTGTGATGACAGAGAATGCCTCTCTCCTGGTGGCTCTGTTAGGGCCTTAGAGGTGACAAGGATGTATGTCTGGCTGGGTCTTTAATCCTTGTGCTGGGGTGTTGGGGAATATTATTTTAAGGTGTGTTGCTTTTTGTTTATGTTGCATTTGTTTAACTCTGTGAAGCTGTGTTACTGTGCCTGTCTATAAAACCTGATGGTCTAATAAAGAACTGAACAGCTAATAGCAAGGCAGGAGAAATGATAGGCGGGGCTGGCAGGCAGAATTGATAGGAGAAATCTGGGAGGGAAGAAAAAGGAGCCAGAGGAGGAGGAGGACATCACTGGCCAGCCACCCAGCTACACAGCAAGCCATGGAGTAAGAAATAATGAAAGGTATACAGAAACAGAGAAAGGTAAAAGCCAGGAGGCAAAAGCTAAACAGGATAATTTAAATAAAGCTGGCTAGTAACAAGCCAAGCTAAGGCTGGACATTTATAATTAAGAATAAGCACTGGGTGGTGGTGGCACTGGCCTTTAATCCCAGCACTCGGGAGGCAGAGGCACGCGAATCTCTGTGAGTTCAAGGCCAGCCTGGTCTCCAAAGTGAGTTCCAGGAAAGGTGCAAAGCTACACAGAGAAACCCTGTCTGGAAAAACCCAAAAAAGAAAAAAGAAAAAAAGGAAGAAAAAAAAAGAATAAGCCTGAATAAGCCTCATGTGTGATTTATTTGGGAGCTGGGTGGTGGGCCCCAAAAAGAGCAAAATCAAGCAGTGCTGGGGAAACAGAGGCAAGTGGTACCTGTGAGTTGGAGGCCAAGCCTCTTTTCCCTTTTATTTTGGGACAAGGGCTCGCTAAGTTGTCCTGGCCTTGAGATGACGTCGAGTCCACCCGCGTCAGCTGCCCAAGCTGCTGAGGTGACAAGCCTTTGTCACTAGATACGGTTTGGTTTCATTTGTTTTTTATATTTGGTTTGTGTTTGGTTTTTGTGTGGTTTCGTTTCCTGCTGGGCAAACATCCCACCACTCTGACACATCTCTACTTTAAAAAAAAAAATTAATAAATGTTTGATTTTGCTCTGTCTTTTCTCCCTGAGCTAAGGCTTGTCTCGTTCAGCCTGGAGGTAAGAGGAGCTGAGTGGCAGGTTGCCAGGATAGAGTCGGGTCTCCCTCGGTGGTATACAGAGGAGGGCAGAGAGAGAGAGAGATCAGGAACGTTCTCTTTCCATCAAGAGAGAGGGTCTGGGTCGCAGACTGTGAACAGGTCACTTCCCGCCTAGCAGCTGTGTCTCAGAGGTGTGCGCCTTCCCACAAAATGCCTTTTCTCCCTTCCCTTCCTGATCATCAAGGAACGATCTCTCTGTCCTCCTGTCTCCTCCTGAACTCACCATCTGCAAAGCCCCATCCACCCCCTCTCCCAGTGGCAACCACCTCCCAAAGCTACCCTGCCTTTGTACGTCTCCAGGCAACCCCCTTCTCAGGTCTGCGGCTACTCGTCCATGTTTCCCTCCACTCTGTCGCTTGGGACCAACCACAGGAACCACACCAGGCCCTGGAATGGTCGACAAATCATTCCCGAATCCTCCCCAACCCAATGATGAAGGGAGAGGGGCCAGGCATGATGACTCACTCCCGTCATCCCGGCACCTGCGGGGCTGGAGCGGGGCACCATGACTGTATGAGGTCCTGTCTTCAAGAAAGCCTGAAAGAAGGGCTGGAGGATGCAGCACAGTTAACAGGGCTTGCCTAGCATGTACAAAGCGAAGGTTCCAACCGCAGCACCGTTTCAACCAGGCAGAGGGGTGGGTGGGGACAGGCCTGTAATTCAAGCACTTGGGAGGCTGAGGCGAGAGGATGGTGGCCATGAGGCCAGCCTGAGCTACAGTGGGAGGTCTTGGCCGATGGGCAGAGTGCTTGCCTAGCATGTATGCAGGTTCTCTCAGAAGGTATAGGGGGACAAGAGGAGCAAAAGTTCAAGGCCATCCTCTGCTGCACAGTACATTCCAGGCCAGCCTGGGCTCCAGGAGGCTCTATCTCAGAAAGGGAGAGAATGAGAGAGAAGAGGACAGGGAGAGGGAGGGAGGGAGAGAAAGAGGTTTTGCAAAGGCCACTCCCGGGAGCCGGGGAGAGAGGGCACTGTCACCCTGGCTCTAGCTGACAAGGGTTTAAGGAGGAGGTCACACTTGAGCTATTGTGTTACCCTCCACATAACTAAGATGAAAAAGGAGTCTCTTAGATTCACAAATTTTACTGGACTTTTTACGTTGGAACAAGGGACCATTATTGTTGTGACAAGTCAAACAATAAAAAGATATAAACGCAGTTTATGGCTGTTTCCCCAACTGACTCAGAAAGTGAACAGAGGTGAGGAGAGGTGGTTTTTACTGAGGACCAGCCGGAGTCACAGCGCTCAGCCTGTCAGGCGACAAATCAGACTCACTGACTTCCTTCCAGCCTAGAGAACGCCTTTGTCCCTCCAGACTGTGAACGCTGTCATGCAGGGGTCCATGGGGGTGGGGGTCGGGTGGGGGCAAAGTACATGTTCCTTTTTTTTTTTTTTTTTTAACTGTTATCCTCTTTTAAGACAACATCTCAAGGGTGGAGAGATGGCTCAGCAATTAGGAGCACTGGCTGTTCTTCTAGAGGACCTGGGTTCAATTCCCAGCACCCACAGGGTGGCTCACTCTGTGTAACTCCAGCTCCAGGAAACCTAAATCCTCTTCTGGTCCTCCAAGGCACCAGGTGCTCATGGGGTACACAGACAGGCATTACATGTAGGCAAAACACTCAAAGAAAATAAAAATAACAAGGCCAGCGTGGTCTACAGAGCAAGTTCCAGGACAGCTAAGGGGTTACACAGAGAGACCCTGTCTCGAACAACCAACAGCAACTATGAAAAAAAAAAAAAAAAAGGCACAGTCTCACTTTGCAACCCAGGCTCAACCCGGGACGGCCTCAAACTCCAGATCCTCCTGCCGCGGACTCCCAGGTGCTGGGATTGCAGACATGCACCGCCTTGCAGTGCTGGGCATGCCACCCGCTCTGCTAACGGAGTCATGACCTCAGCTCCGCCTCACAGATGTCTGCTGAGACTGCCACAGACGAGCCCGGGAGAATTTAGGCTCGCTCTCTCTCCAGTGTGGCCAAACTGTACATAGACCCCATTTCCTTCATCACGGCCTCTTTCCTACCTTCTTTTTAGAATCAGGGAAGTATCCAGGGCTGGGTTACGGATGTTGACTGCCCAGTGACACTTCCTTTTTCTAACATCTCTCGATATTGTCAGTACCAAGATATCCTTAATTCTTAGTGGTCTTTTGTTGCCTTTTGTGGTCAGTTGGCTTTGGTGTTTTTCTCTTTTTAGGGTGTAGGGGGGTGGAAGTTGGTTTTACTCTTTTTGACACAGGATTTTTTGTAGCCCAGGCTGGACTCAAACTTATTATGTAGCTAAGATTGGCCTTGAACTGCCATGCAGGGTTTATGCCCTGCTGGGGATTGAACCCAGGGCCTCATGTGTGCTAGGGAAGCATTCCACCAACTGAGCTACGTCCCCAGTCCGTGATCATCCTGTTCTTCCCTGTTCACTGTCTAAGGGGAAACTTGGACCCTGTCTCTTGCCACCTCTCTCCAGGCGTTTCTCACTCCCTTGGAGAAGGGACAAGGGATGAGGGCATTGTGTGAAAAGATCCAGGCTCTCCCTAGCCTGGCTTCTTAGAGGTGGTTATATCCAAACATGGGGCAGAGCAGAAAAGGCTGTCCTCCCCAGGTCAACATCCAAGGTTAGGGATGCATCACTAGGAAGATAATCAAAGCGTGCGTGTGTGCGTGCGTGTGTGCGTGCGTGTGTAAGGGGTGCCTGCATATGCTTCTTGTGTACAGGGTGTGCTAGTTTGTGTATGTGCAGAGGTCAGAGGTCAGAGGTCATTGCAGATCTCTTCCTCCACTGCTCCCCACTAGTTTCTTCTTGAGACAGGGTCACTTGCTCCAGATTGCCTGGCCAGCGAGCTCCAGGGATCCCCTTGTCTCTGCGTCCACAGCACTAGGGTTAATGCAGGGATTCTGGGGACAATGCCTGGCTGCAAAAGCACATTTCTCCTCCTGAGGCTCAAGAAGTTTAGAAGAGTGAGAAAAGTAAATAAACCTTGCCAGGAAACAAAGCCGGTCAATGCAAAGCAAGCCCACAATCCTCGCTGGCAGCCAGGCTTAGCAGTCCACTCCTGTAACCTAAGAACGGGAGGTGGAGGCGGGAGGGGTGGGAGTCTAAGGTCATCTTCAGTTATGCAGCAAGCTGGAGGCAACCCCGGGTTTCAGGAAACTGAGCCTCAAAACAAGCAAACAAACAAACAGAGGTGCGGAGACAGCTCAGTCCACAAAGGGCTTGCCAAATGAGGAAGTTTGAGCCCCGGAGCAGGGATTAAATAAAGAAAAGCCAGATGAGTGGCTCACACTCGTAACCGAAACTCTAGGGAAGTAGAGACAGGTTGATCCCTGAGGCTTCCTGGCCAGATGGCCCAGGCAAGTTATAGAGACCCAGGCCAACAGAGACCCCATCTCAAAAAGCGGTAGGAGAGGTGGGGAGATGGCTTAGAGATGAAGAGCACACACTGCCTTTCCAGAGGACCTGAGGTCAGCTCCCAGCACCCACACTGGGCAGCTCAGACCCATGCTCAAGGTTGACTATCTGTGCATCCTATGCTGTTGGTGGCCGTTCTTTTGGTCTCCAATGCACACCCAAAGAGTAGCTTGAAGCTGGGTGGTGGTGGCTCACGCCTTTAATCCCAGCACTCGGGAGGCAGAGGCAGGCGGATCTCTGTGAGTCCGAGGCCAGCCTGGTCTACAGAGCGAGTTCCAGGACAGTCAGGGTTACACAGAGAAACCTTGTCCAAAAAAACACAAACAAACAAAAAACCAAAACCAAAACCAAACAAACAAACAAAAAAGCAGAAAGAATAGCTTGAAAACATATACCAGAAACCATAGCGACAGTCATACCATTTTCATCATGTCATTTATAGTCACTGCTCATAAGGTCATCTGATGTCCATATAAAAATTTTATTCTGGAATGTGTATCATTTACTGTTGTGAAAGGTTGGAATACGTATGCTGAGAAAGGACGAACAGGGCGACTTTACAGGATCCCCATAGGTCACAGTAGAAAACAGCCAGCAACATTCACTGCCAGAACTGGGTATGGGGACCACACTTACAACCCCAGCCTTTGAGGGGGCCAAGGAGAGGCGCCATGGGCTTGCGGCCAGCCTGGGCTACCTAGTGTGGAGGGACAAGGTCATCGGGTGACTGTACCTAACCTGTTAACATCCCCTCACAGAAGGAGTCGGCTGGGGTCCCGGACCACGTAGAAAGCAGAAAGTGAGCGGAGCACCAGTGTTCATCTCCCTCTGCTTCCTTCATTGACCAGCAGCCTCACGCTCCCGCCATCACACCTTCCCGCCAGGATGGACTGCAACCTCAGTCTGTGAATCAAATAGATCCTTCCCGCCTTGAGCTTCTGCTTAGTCAGGTATTTGTCAAAACAATAAGAAAAGTAACTAATACAGAAAACTTTACCTACGGAGCTTTGGAGAGGTCATCTGCCACTTTTTTGGTGACGCAGCCATTTTAGGGATTACCCACACTCCTATAAGTAAGCCCAGTAGACTCTGGTTCTGTCCTGGGTGCCCTATCGAGAGTGGACAGGTGCTTGTTCACTTCTTCCCAGGAAGTAACGCAGCATGAGGATCACAAGTTCGGGGGTAACCTGGGCTACAGGGTAAGCCCCTGTCTCCAAAGACACGTGTAGGACTAGTGAGATGATTCAGGGGGGTAAACGTTCCCGGCACTAAATCTGAGGCCCTGAGTTCCACCCCGTGGACCCACATGGTGGAAGGACCCACTGACTCCCTAAAGTTGTCCTCTGACCTCTACATGCCTGTCATGACACACACACACACATATATACATACATACATACATACATGCATACATAAGTAAATGTAAAACAAGAAAGTTATATATGTGTGTAAGTGCCCTTGTGTGTGGCCAAGTGTGGCTCAGGGGTAGAGTGCTTGTCTAAAATGCACCAAGCTTAGTCCAATTCCTTGCTTCAAAAATTACACAAAAGTCAGCTGTCCATGGAATAAATGTAAACACACATTCAGAAATAGAGCAAAATATTGACTGTTTATTTGACTGGTGCATTTGAGAGAGATAGCCTTTCTTTTGATCTAAATTCTCCACAATGAAGATATAATGTTATCATTTTTACTTATAGTCAATATTACTTCTGAAGACAGGGTCTTACTAGGTAGCCCAGGCTAGTCTTGAACTCCTAATTTTTCAGCTTCACCCTCCCAAGTGCTGGAATCACAGCTGTGTTTCTACCACATTGGGTTTTAATCTTTTTGTCTGTTTGCTTTTGTTTTGTTTTGTTTGTTTGTTGTTGTTGGATTTTGTTGTTGTTTTTGAGACAGGGTCTCATGGAGCCCAGGCTAATCCTCCTGTAATGAGCCCTGGAATCAGAGGTACACACCATCACACCTGGCAACTATTTACACTTTTGTTTTTGTTTTTGTTTGGTTATGTATATATGTTTTGAGACAGGGTCTCACTATGTAGCTCTAGCTGTCCTGGAACTTACTCTGTAGCCCAGGCTGGCCTTGAACTCACAGAGATCCACCTGCCTCTGCCTCCCGAGTGCTGGGATTAAAGGTGTGCGCCTCGACACCTGACTTGGTCTTGTTTTTGAGAGAAGTCTCACTGTGTGGTCCTGCTAGCCTCAAACTCCGGGTGATCCCCCGCACGCCCTCCCTAGTGCTGCAGTTACAGATGAGAGCGATCACATCTCCTTATATTTTCAGTCATTGCCCCTCCCCAGCTCCCCGAACAGCCACAGAGCTGAGGGTGGAACCCAGGGTCTCACGTGGGCTGGACAAGTGCTCTGCCTCTGAGTTGCTCCCCATGGCACAACTGTCAACCCGCAGTGAATGTCTCGACTCTCAAGAAGAAAAAGGGGGTGTGAAATGGTACTCGGTTAAGAGTCCAAGGGAAACTACACACTGAGGAAAATCCCCAAGCCTTTGTGGACAAAACAATCAAACTGACCACACAATCCCTCTCTGGTGCCAGACAACTGTGCTACCAAGCAAGGAATGTTTGCTTTGCTGTGATTTTTTTTTTAAAGGGCCTTGCTATGTAGCCCAGACCTGCCTTGAACTCCCAATCCTCCTGCCTCAGCCTCTAACATGCTCAGATTACAGACGTATGCCATCATATTGACCTAGTTTATTAGGGACTTTCTTATTCCATTTAACATTATGACATGGCATCTCATGAAACACACGGGGTACCTTCTTGCTCAGTTTACAGTTTCTATTTCTTCTTCATTGTATGTGTATGCGGATTCTTCCTTCAAAAGACTAGTCTAAGACTTGAGATGTAGCTCATACCTGGAATTCCAGTACTTGGGAAGCTGAGACCTGTTGGTGTTCTGTGTTGCACAGAACAAAGAAGAAGGTTCCAGCCAGGTGGTGGTGGCTCACGCCTTTAATCACAGCACTCGGGAGGCAGAGGCAGGCGGATCTCTGTGAGTTCGAGGCCAGCCTGGTCTACAGAGTGAGTTCCAGGACAGGCGCAAAGCAACACAGAGAAACCCTGTCTCGAAAAACCGAAGAAGAAAGGAGGAGGAGGAGAAGGAGAAGGTCCCTCCAAGATGAATATAGGCTTGTTTGGCAGCAGGGATGTCTAGCCTCTGTGGACTGAACCCAGAACAGCCGCGCAAAGGCGTATTTATTGATCGTTACACAAAAGGTACTTTTTGGGTAAAACAATTTCTGCATACCAAAGCCCCGATCTAATCTGTTTTGTGAAGGCGAACATCACACCCTGCAACCTCAATCCTCACTGTGTACTGTTTGCCACACCCACTAATGGAGACGATCCAGGTTTGCCTGGACCATCTAGTGACTAAGTCATACCAAGGGTGTAAAACTACTTCTGGAGAACCAGTCTATAAATCACAGAAGACAATTATGGTTTTTCTATAATGATTTCTTCAAGGTCTCGGTGCTTCTGGAAAACAACGACTTCATTCTAATGTTTACCTGGATACAAAGACTCTGCTAGATATCCACCACAGAGACCAGAGGACTGCACGTATGAAGCCATCCTGGGCTGCAGGGCGAATTCCAGGAAATGAAGCAAGAAAAAAGAAGTAAAGAACAAAGGAGAGAGAGAGTGGAAGGGAGAAGGAAGGGTGTAAAAAGAAAGACGGCAGGAAAGTAGGACTGGGGAGATGGTTCTGTGGGTAGGGAGCTTGTTGTGTAAGGGTGAGGACCCGAGTTCAAATCCCCAGCAGGAAAGTAGGACCGGGAGATGGTTCTGTGGTAGGGAGCTTGTTGTGTAAGGTGAGGACCCGAGTTCAAATCCCCAGCATTCATGTAGAGCCAGGTGAGGGGGTGTGCACTATCACCCCAGCATGGGGGCTGAGGAGACTGGCAGATTCCCGGGGCTCCTCGGCCAGCCAGGCCAGCCAACACAGCAATCTCTAGGTTCGGTGAAGAAACCCTGTCTCATGAGCCAGGCTAGCCATTTCTGTGGGCTTCCCTCCGATGTCCTGGAACCCCCGGCTCCTACAGCCCCTCCTGCCCCTCCTTAGCAGGACTTCCGGAGCTCAGCCCAGCGTTTGGCTAGGGTCTCTGCATCTGCCTCCATCAGTCCCTGGATGAAGGCTCTCTGATGACAACCAGGGTGGTCACCAATCCGATCACCGGGGTGGCCAGCTCAGGCTGTGCATCCACTGCCACCGCCGGGAGTCTTAGCTGGGCCATCCTTGCATCAGGCTTCTACCCTGGTTCATGGGAACTCACATGAGCCTGAACCCACAACCAGGGAGCCTGCACGGGACAGACCTGGGCCCTCTGCGTATACGTGACAGTTGTGTAGCTGGGTCTGTTTGTGGGACTCCTGGCAATGGAGGCAGCGGCTGGAGCAGGGGCTGTCCCTTGGGAACCTATTGCTCATGCTGTCTCCCCTTGCCCAGCCTGAATACAGCAGGAGGTGCTCGGTCTTAGGGCAGCTTGCTATGGTATGCCATGCTTTGCTGAAGTCCCTGGGAGGTCTGCTCCTTTCTGAGTGAATACAGAGGAGGGGTGGACTGAGGGGAAAGGGGGGGATGGAGGGAGGAAGAAGGAGGAAAGGAAGGAGGGGAGACTGTGGCTGGGACATAAAATAAATGAATAAATGAATAAAAAATAGTGAAAGAAAGAAAGAAACCCTGTCTCAAAAAATAAGGCAGAGAAGCAACGGAGATGTCTGCCGCCAGCCTCTGGCCTCCACAGGGACTATCGTAAGTGACTGAACCTGCACCCATCATGGACAAATGTCTCACACTAGGAGGCACCCTGGGAGGAGAGGTCTGAAGACTGCTGTGGAGGTATGGGGTTCTCCTACCGCCTCCAAAGCATACTTAAGCTTGTAGTGAAGCATAAAGATCCCCAAAGCAAACCAAGGTAGTGTGCGTCCTGGAAGGACTCTGGGGCCTCCAAGGTCAGCCTGGCCACAGCTGGGACTTTGTGCAATACAATGAAATCTGTCTGCACATCCATTTCACACTAAAAAAGTGGAAAAAGTGGCAGCTATGACCACGCCGCTCACTCTGGAATATTCTAGTATATTCTGAAATTGTGGTAAGGGACACTGGGGTGGGCTTTGACCAGTTGTCATGGATGCATCCTCCATCTGCAGCACGTACTCCGTGGTTTGGGCCTCACTTCTCTTCCTCCTCTTCCTCCTCGTTTTGTTGCTGGAGGGCTTCTCTCCAGGTTCCCCAAGCCCCGCAGTCCACAATCCACTTATAAAATAATCACTCAGACACTTATATCACTTATAAACTGTATGGCCGTGGCAGGCTTCTTGCTAACTGTTCTTTTATCTTAAATTAACCCATTTTTATAAATCTATAGCTTGCCACGTGGCTGGTGGCTTACCGGCGTCTCTACATGCTCTTCTCCTGGCGGTGGCTGCAGTGTCTCTCCTCCTTCTTCCTGTTTCCCTCTTTGTCCCGCCTATACTTCCTGTCTGGCCACTGGCCATCAGTGTTTATTTATATAGAGTGATATCCACAGCACTTCCCCTTTCTTCTTTTTTTAAAAAGGAAGGTTTTAACTTTAACATGGTAAAATTACATATAACAAAACAATTACCGAGCAAGAATTATAGTTACAATATTAAAGAAGATGTCCTATCTATCTTATATTTGTGAGTTTAAGGTTTTATAGCTAACTTATCTTTTATCATAACTGAGGAAATTACGACTATCTAGTCTTCAACACATCAAAGACCTGAGAAGGAACATAATGGTACCTGAGAAATGGTAGATGGATGCAAGCAACTTTCGGGAATCTTGCAAGAGTAGACCAAGACAGCTGACAGCCTGGACAGTCACCTAATGTTTTTCAGCATTGTTGGTGCATTCAAATTGGCTACAGGCCTAGAGTATCTGACAGACCATTTTTAGAAGCAGGAATTTTAAGAGACCATCTTACCCTGTCTTGGCAGAGTACATTGGTCGCTTTCCTTGTGTCCCGCTTGTCCAGAAAGGACAGCATTGCATTTGTACTGTCAGCCATCAAGGCAAGGGCAGTTCTTTGCCCAGTAGGCCATTTTGTGCCAAAAAGACAAACTTCCAAATGGAAATGAAATCCATTTTACACTAAAAAAGTGGAAAAAGTGGCAGCTACGACCACGCCGCTCACTCTGGAATATTCTAGTATATTCTGAAATTGTGGTAAGGGACACTGGGGTGGGCTTTGACCAGTTGTCATGGATGCATCCTCCATCCTGCCAGGCACGTACTCCGTGGTTTGGGCCTCACTTCTCTTCCCTCCTCCTCTTCCTCCTCGTTTTCCTTTTGTGTAGCACAGACTGTCCTTGAGCTGTCTGCATAGCCAAGGATGACCTGAGTCCCTGATCTTCCTGCCTCTGTCTGCCAAGTACCGGGATTTCAGGCTTGTTCCACTAACCTCTGGTGTGTATGGTGCTGGGGTTTGAACCCACAGCTTCCTGTATGCAAGGCAGGCACTCTACCACATCCCAGCCTGGTACTCCTTTTCTGTAAGGTCCTTCATGTCTATCATAGTTGTGATGGAGAATGAGACAGGACTCTGTTTTCCTACCTCTGCATGCACTTGTGGCAGAAGATGAATTCCTTCATCTTCTCACGTCAGCAGGTAGTGTCACCCTTGGCCATGACTACTTTCTTCAAGCCAGAGGCACCTGGGACTGACAGTATAGGTCACCGAGTAGTGCTCCCCCCTCTTCCCATGTGTCTTAGTTAGGGTTACTGTTATTGTGGCAAAACACTGTGACCAAAAAGCAAGTTAGGGAGGAAAGGGTTAATTTGGCTTAGACTTCCATATCATCGAGTCAGGACAGGAACTCAAGCAGGGCAGGAACCTGGAGGCAGGAGCTGATGCAGAGGCCATGGAGGGGTGCTGCTTACTGGCCTGCTCCATCATGGTTTGCCCAGCTTGCTTATAGAACCCAAGACCACTAGCCCAGGGAAGACACCCTCCACAGTACACTGGGACCTCCCCCATCAATCACCAATTAAGAAAATGCCTCACAGCTGGCTCTTATGGGAGCATTTTCTCAACTGAGGTTCCCTCCTCAAATGACTTCAGCTTGGGTCAAGATGACATAAAACTATCCAGCACAGGGTGAGGTGTGGACAGATCCTGACCCTGGGGGAACAATGAATATGGGCTTACATGTCGATAAGATCTTTGCAGGTGTAATTATGTTCAAGGATCTCAAGATCAGGGTTGGTCTGAAATCCAAATAGTAGCAACCTCGTAAGAGGACTCTATTCGTATCTCATTAAATCCCCTATAAACTTTTTATTTGACCTGCCTTGTCCAGGGCACCTGCCCAGGTGGAGCTGGAGAAGGACACTTGACCTGTACAGGATGCAGACGAGGCAGAGATTGGAGCGATGCTGTCGTGAGCAGAAGCCTGTTAGACACCTCCAGAAGCTGAAAAATCAAGGAAGCATGTCCCCGAGAAGCTTTTGAGGGACTAGGGTCCCAGTACCTTCCTTTTAAATTTCTGCCCTCCACAACTTAAGAGAATAAATGTCTGTTGTTTTTAAATCGCCAGCTTGGGGTCATTTGTTACAGCAGTCATAAGAAAATGACACAGAGATTCCTTGCTATAGCAAGTGGTGAAAAATATGCGTTCTGGAGCTAAAAGGCTCGGGTTCAAATCCTGGCTCCTCCACTTGAAAGATGGGTGACCTTGGAGAAATCACAGATGGCCTCTGGGTCTCAGTATCCCCATAGATGAAAACAGAAAGTACCAGAACCTTTTCCTAGGGTCAATGTGAAAGTTAAATGAAGCTGGACATGGTGGTCCAGGCTTGTATTTCAGCTGCTTGGGAGGCTGAGGCATGAGGATCACGAGTTCAAGGCCCACCTGGGCTACAGAGTAAGTTCAAAACCAACCTAGGCAACACAGCAGGAGCCCGTCTCAGAATAAAGAGTAAAAAGAGGCCTGGGGATAGAGCATTTGCTTCCCACACAAGAGGTCCTAGGCTCGATTCCAAGAACCATGAAAGAGAGATGTAAAGGGGGTCAGCAAGACGGCTCCAAGGGTGCTTGCCACCAAGCCTGACAATCCACCTGAGTCCAGTCCCAGGACCCACGGGACAGGAGAGAACTGGCCTCCACAAGCCCATGGCATCCGTGCCCACAACCACATAAATAAACGTAGGAAGAAGTTAAGGGGAGACAGGAGAAGCCCGGCTGAGCACCAGCATCCATCTCTCTCTGCTTCCTGACTGCAGATGCCATGTGACCAGCCGCCTCACGCTCTGCCTTCCCATCATGGCGGGCTGTGTCCCACCAAACGGCAAGCCTTTCTTAAGTGGCCTCTTCCCTTTTATCCTGTCACAGTAAAAAGTAACTACGATACAGCACTCCTGGGGACCGGTTAGCTTCTCTAGTCTCGGGGCACCTGCGAGCAGAACCTGTCTCCTCCACAGCTCTGTGAGCTTGGCTACTTTCTGAATGCGTCTAGGCCAGTGCTTCTCAACCTACGGGTCCCGACCCCTTGGAGGGTTGACCATCAGAAAACGCAGATGTTTGCGTTACGATTCCCAACACTGGCAAAATGACAGTTATGAAGCAGCAGCGGAAATAACTTCGTGGTCGGGGGTCAGCTCGACATGGGGAAGTGTATCAAAGGGTCGCGGCGTCAGGAAGGTCGAGAACTACCGCTCTAAGCCTTTGTGTGGCTAACAGTGATTCCCGGACTGCTTCTCAGCAGCCACCGGATCTACACACCACGACCTCCCCCCAGGATGCGGTGGCAGGCTCCGTGGCAGCAGGCTCCGTGGCAGCAGGCTCCGTGGCCCCCTCTGCACACCACCCGCTAAGTCCTGCCCCCGACCCTGGGAGCCTCAGTCCCAGATTGGGTGGTGTCTCTTGCTGTACGGCTCCCATCTCATTAAATGCCCTGTAAACTTTTTATTCATCCTGCCTGGTCCCAAGCACCTGCCCTGGAGAACCTGGTCCTTGCCAGGCAGTATTTGCTGTGTGTGTGTGTGGGGGGGTTTATGATGAACCGTACAACATAGCACTCCCTGCCCATCATCTTCTGTACATTTCAAAGGTTGTCTCCTTGACGTAGGCAAGTCTCTTATCACCCCCACCCCAGACGATGTACTCTTCTCACTTTTTCCCCAGTTGGTCCATTCTCTTTTTATCTGTTTCTAAATCCTGTTACTATTCATTATCATTGTACTGTGTGAGCATTTGATGAGGGGGTGGGCTCTTGCCACGCAGTGCGTGTGGAGGTCAAAGGACACTCTTCGGAGTCAGTTCTCTTCTCACTCCTTTACTTGGGTTCCAGAACTTGAACTCAGGTCCTCAGGTGCGGCAGGTGCCTCATTGGTTGTGCCATCTTGCTGGACCCCTGGTTTTTTGTTTGTTTTTGACACAGAGTCTCATGTACTTGAAGCTGGATTTGAACTCACTGTATAGCTAAGGATGACTTGGAACTTCTGATCTTCCTGTCTCTGCCTCCTAGGTTTTAGGATTATAGGCATGAACCACAGTGTTGGTGATGGAACCTGAGGCTTCATGCTTCCTAGCATTCTCTCCACTTCCTTTTATTTTATTTCATCTATCTGTCTGTCTATCTATCTATCTGTCTGTCTGTCTATCTATCTATCATCTGTCTATCTATCTATCTTTCTATCTATCATCTATTTATTTTGGTTTTTCAAGACAGGGTTTCTCTGTGTAGTCCTGGCTGTCCTGGATCTCACTCTGTAGACCAGGCTGGCCTCGAACTCACAGGATCCACCTGCCTCTGCCTCCCAAGGGCTGGGATTACAGGCGTGCGCCACTACAGCCTAGCTAATTTTTTTAAATTAGTATACTGAATTATATCGAGTTGTTTTCATATCCACCGTCCTGATCCTCAACATCCTCAGCTTTTCCCTACCTGCCTGCAACATTGTGATCGGCTCTTCACAAATGTGTAAGGGAATGTTCCCCATTTCTCCTCTTCCTGTCCGAGCTGAAGACCTCTGGCCCTTCAGACTCCTGCCTCAGTCCCTCCAGAACAGACACTTTATCCCCTGGCCCCTTACCATCGAGGAACACCTCTCTCCTTACTGTGAACTTCATATCCACAAAACATCTATGTTGACGCTATTTTCCTGTGAGAGAGACGGGGTCTTCTGTAGCCCAGGCTAGCCTCCAACTTCACATGTAGCCGAGGTTGACCTTGGACTCCAAATCCTCCTACCTCTACATCTCAAATTCTGGGATTACAGACAGGGTGCCCCCACATCCAACCATCATGCTGACTTTTGACATTTTTCTGGCACTTTCTGGACTTAGTGCCCCAGCAGATCATGGCAAACAGAGAATTCTTGACTGTGCCCCCTGCTCCCGAAGGCCTTCCTCAGAGTCCCGGGAACGTGGGACAGTTTCACACAGGAAACCCATGATCACCCTAAACTCAACAGGTACAGTTGGTAACCACTGTGAATCACCGAAAACAGGCTCCTGTCATCACCGGGCAGTGTGAGCTCTGGGACGGGCTGTGCTGGTGCCCTGTGGATTGCCAACAAGTTGAGCTCTCATTTCTAGAAGGCTGGGTACCCAGTTGGGCCCCCACATCCCCCTCTGCAGCCTGTATGCCCGGGTCCTGGGATTACAGGCTTGTACTGCCCTGCCCAGCTTGCTCTTGACACTGGTAGGAGAGGGACATCTACCTGGCTCTCTTGTATAGCAATGGGTTCCCACATGTCACCTTTTACACGCAAGGCTAAGTATTTGAAGGACAGGGTGATTGGTCAGCTGTGGTCTGGGCACACAGGTACAACGGCTTGCAGACTGCCTTCATCACCATCATCACCATCACCATCACTCCCCTCAGACAGCAGGGTCTCAGGCTCCACTGAGAGCAATGAACAGGATGACCCCTCCTAACATGGACCCTGTGCAGACCTCTCTCTTCTTGGTTTTAACCGATGGGTCTGATATAAATGCCCTCCCAAAATGCCCCAAAATCCATGCAGCTCACCCCTTAGCTGCCCCTTCCTCCCTGCTCCCAGATCATAGCAAAATGTGGAAGAGGAAGTTAGTGAGAACTCCTCGGGCTGGGGCAGCCTCTGAGGGGCTGAGTTCTGGGCCAGGGTCCAGAGCTTCCTCTATGAGTTACCTGAGAACCGACCCATAGGGTTCTAGATGCTTCCAGCCCCAGTGAGTGTGTGTGCTATGGACATTCTCCCTCCACCCACAGCCTTCAGCTCAAGGTCTTCTTCCTCTTCCACCTGTGTCCTTAATCCCCTGGCACCCTGGTCCCCTGCGGCTCTTTTATGCTTCCTGAGCAATCAGGAAATCTATCCCTGCCTGAGAGAGATCAGCCTCCAATCAGTTGAATCCTAGCCCCAAAGAGGAGCACCCATGCATCCCCCATAGGCCCCTTACACATAAAGCCAAGGTCTCCCCACTCAGCCCCTCAGCTATTTCTACCAGAGGGGGCTTTTCCAGATGCACTCAGCCAAGTCAGGAGCGGGAGATAAACTAATGACGGCATCTGCAACCCCAGCCCTCAGGAAGCCTCATGAGGCAGCAGGAGGGGCCTGAGTTGGAGACAGGCTTGGACTGTATGGGGAGAGCTTGTCACCAAAGGCAAAACAAAAACGCCCTAAAAGAGCAGAGAGGAAATGCCACCCCCTCCCCTGCCCCCAGAACCTCTGTGGTTGAATAGAACAAACTCCTAAAAGCTGTCCACTGACTTCCACACATCGTCTGGGAAGGTGGGGAAGGCCTGGCCTCTGAGCAGACAGGGCCACAAGGATAGGGACGTGCAGAGAACGCCAAGTCACCGAAGCTCGCCATTCTCCTGCCAGGAACGGCTGAAGAGCAAGAGATGGATTTCAGCCTTCCCTCCACATCGGCTGCCAAACCACAGGCCAGGCCATTTCCTCTACACCTGCAGATGTCTTCAGTGGCCTCTTAGCACCCCAAAGGCAGAAGGAGGCCCTAACACAGATTTCCAGCCCTTTCACAGGCCCTTCCCCTGGCAAGGGAAGGCAAACATCTACAGCCCTGCCCCAGACCCTGGTACACCAGGCTGGGTGTCACTCACCCGGAGCTGCTGAGGAGGTGGCAGAGGTAGGTGTCCAGAGCTGGAGAGCCAGCAACAGGATCCAGGTCACCAGCATCTCCCAGGGAGAGGGCCCTGGCCGTAAGAGCGTCCCTCCTCAAGAGGTCCAAGAAGTGAGGGCCCCGCACCAAAGGAGCTCTTATAAGAAAGGACCCTAGAGACCTTTGCCTGGGGGGAGGCGGGTGTCTGGCCCGGGGTGGGGATGGCTTTGGTTTAGGGTGGGTGACCACAGGGAGTTGGCTAAAAGGTAACCTATCAGCCTTCCTCCCCTCTAATTCCAGGTGTGTTGACTGACCCAAGCAACAGCCAACGGAAATAAGAATCACTGCATGGGTGGGGCGAGACAGGCAGGACGGACCTGAGGCTGAGGTGTTGAGACTCGGAAGAAAGTAGCCAAGAGGTGGACGCCAAGAAACACAAGGGTGTGGCAACTGTGGAGGGAAGAATGCCTGGACCCCAGAGAAGGACAGACGTCTCTAAGAAGCCAGGCCTGATGATAGAGAACCTTCCTCGGAGCCCAGCAACCTTTTTATTTCCAGTCTTCTGTCCCCCTTGCCTCCCTGGAGCTACCCCCTTTCCATTGCTTTCCCGTGGGGGTGGGGTGCTGTCACTCACGCCTAAGATTTTATGGGCTGCCCTCCACCCCTGGCCAGCGTCAGAGATGGGAGAAATCAGTGTTCATTGTCTCTTCCCCTCACAGAGCCAAAGTCCGAGGGACCTCTCCTAAGCGCCCCCCCCCACACACACACACACAAAGAGCCACTGGGTCAGATTACCACTCACTGTCCCGGTCCCAGGCAGGATCAAGGTGGCCCACCACCGTAGGAACAGGAGGGGACCAAGGCTGCAGAGATAGGCAGCTAAAGACACCTGCCACTAAGCCTGACGACCTGAGTTCAATCCCCAGAACCCACACGTTGGCAGAAGAGAATCCACTCCTGCAAGCTGTCTTCCGACCTCCACACAGGTGCTGTGACACACGCAAACACGTACACACACACACACACACACACACACACACACACACACACACTACAAAATAAATGTAATAAAAAAAAGTCTCTTTTCCTCCCTGACCCAGCACCCAGGGTCTAATTCCTTTCGGCTCATTCAGCTAATTCCACCTCTACGCTTCCATGGTCACGGCAAGTGAGGAGGGCAAGATTGCGAAACCGAAGGGACTCCTCCCGTTCACTGTTGACGGAGAGACTCCCCGCCCCCCACCCAGCAGTTGGTGAAACTCGCCCCCTTCATAAGATCTAGGTACAGCCAGGAGAGATGCTCTCCTTCCTCCCTGGGAGAAAAGGATGCTGCCCAACCTTCCTACCTCTCAACACGGAGTCTGTTTTTCAGCCAGATGGGGACCACTGGGGTCAGGGGGGACAGGAGAAAGACGGACGGGCAGAGCAGTTTTGTTTACAGTAAAGGTGTTTATTGATTTATATGGGGAACTAGACACCTGCTGACATCCTGGCAGAGGGGGTTGAGGGCTCCAGGCTCGGAGGTTACGGCAGTGACGTGGTGACATCAGGGAAGGACAGGGAGAGACGTGAAAGAGGAAGCAGTAGTGAGGATGGGGAGGGTGGGAAGGGAGGGCTAGGGGGATGGGGAGCCGGCTTCACGCCCTCATCCTTGGCCAAAGCCATACCCCACGCCTGTCTATGGGGATTCAGCAAATGTGAAGGGTAGAAAGAGAAGGTGGAGCCTCGGATGCGGAAGCAGGGGCTTGAGGAGAATAAACTGGGGCCCCAATGACACCCTGACCCTACGAGGACCCAGGAATGTAGATGTGGGACTCAGGGCTCGGTGCTGGGATGGAGGAGGGGGCAGGTTTGTAGGTACCAGGACACGAGGTTCGAGGATATAAAAGGTGTGAGTTCAGACTGAATACAGGTGTGAGTTCAGGTGTCTACAGGCAAGAGATCAGGTGTCTACAGGTGTGAGTTCAGGTGTCTACAGGTGTGAGTTCAGGTGTCTACAGGTGTGAGTTCAGGTGTCTACAGGTGTGAGTTCAGGTGTCCACAGGTGTGAGTTCACGTGTCTACAGGTGTGAGTTCAGGTGTCCACAGGTGTGAGTTCAGGTGTCCACAGGTGTGAGTTCAGGTGTCCACAGGTGCAAGGTGAAGGGTAAACATTAGGACATCGATGGAATGCAAACACAAAAGAGCCATGGACTGGGGAGGAAGCTCAATTGGTAGACTGCCTGCCTGGCCCCCCAAAAGTCCGGGTTCGACCCCCAGCACCACAGAAGCCGGCAGTAGTGGAGCACTGTAATCCTGGCACTCGGGAGGAGGCAAAGGGTCAGAACTTCATAGCAAGTGAAAGGCCAGTCTGGGATACAGAGACAGACCGGGAGGAGATGAGGTCGGATGGGAGAGAGAACCTGAGAAGCAATGGGAGGGTGGAGACCGGCCAAAAACTATCTACCAAATGCACGTGAAGTTCATAGTAACTGTGCCGAGTTTCAGGGTAAAGGTGTGAGTGCATCACCCCCATTTCACAGATGAAGAAACTGAGGCAGAAGATAACTGACTTGCCCACTATATGTTCTCCAAGTGGGTTTCAGTCAAACAAAGAGAAGGACGGGAGGTCAAAGGAATACATTTTCCCCCAAGAACACTGGGAGCTGGGGGTGTGGGTACTGGAACCAGTTCTTGCACAACGGGCTCCGTCCTGCCGTCCAGGGCGGGGTGGAGGGGTACAGAAGCGGCCCTCCAGGGCTCAGGACGACGGCGAGGAGGCCACCTCCGGTCTTTGGATGTGAACCTGCCACAGAATGGACACGGAGCGTGAAGAGCTCAGCCGCACGGGAGCTGGCAGAGGAAGTCCCTGCCTGGCCCCGACCCAGCCACCTGCCCAGACGCCCTCCCTCCGGCCGGCCTCACCCTTGCGTTGGTGTCCACCTTCTCCAAGTCAACACACAGGTTTTCGTTACTAACTACAGAGGAAAGAAAGGAGGACGGTGGAGGAGAGGGAAGAGAGACCGCATGACCTGGGGCGGGGCGGTCTGTCAGGAAGCGTCCCTTCCTCAAGGGTAAGGGCACCCACTCTGGGCACCAAGGGCACCCACTCTGGGCACCAAGGGCACCCACTCTGGGCACCACGTACGCGTCTGTCCTGGCTGTGGAGTCCACACGCCCTCCTCAGACTGCAGCCCAGCGCAGGGCAGCCCCGTCTCCAGGCAGCAAGACTCACCCGTCGGGGAATCCAGGAAGCCCGCGCAGGAAAAAGTCCCCGGGACGCCCTCATTCCAGATGGCAAACCGCTTCCTGTCCTGGCTCCAGGACCTAGGTGACAGCTCAAGAGGTCACACAGTCGGGCCAAAGACGGGTGTCCGGGGCCCGCCCCCACCCCTCGTCCCTCCTGCTTACCTGCCCGGGGTCGGGGGCGCCTTGTCCCTGCCCCGGGAGCGTGCCACCCAGACACCGAGGGCCACCAGCAACAGCAGCAGCAGAGCGGCGGCGCCCACCAGCCCCCCAACCAGCCCCCTCCAGTGAACCGCCACCTCGCAGCGGGCGCCCGAGAACCAGTAGGTGTCTGTGGAGAAGCAGCTGGAAAGAGGGTCGCAGGCTTCAGACAGGTCACATGCTGGTAGGCGGGGCCCCACGGGCTGGGGTCCCCCACCCTAGGGCGCGTGCGTGCGTGCGTGCGTGCGCAAGGACCTTGGAGAACTTGGTCCGTGGGTGGCAGGGTCTCTAGAAGGGACGGTGGGGTGGGGCGGCTCACATATCTAATTCTAGAACTTGGGAAATGAGGACAAGAGAGTCAGGAGTTCAAGGCCAGAGTCCACTTCTTAGGAGATCGAGGCCAGCCTGGGTCACGTAAGACCTAAAGTGCAGGAAGTAGTCAAGAAAGGAAGGGCGGGAGGGAGGAAGACCAAAGGGCAGGCAAGATGGCTCAGGGGGGCTTGCTGCTCAAGCCTGGGGAAGCAACCTAGGTTCAAACCCCGGGACCCACATAAAGGTGGAGGGCGAGAACCGACCCCAGAGAGTGACCTTCTGACCTCCACAGGGTCATGGTGTCACACCCCACATGCACACGGAATAAAAAAGTAAAATGTAGTCTTTAAAATGAAAACCTTTGAAAATACGTAAATTTAAAAACCAAAAAGAGACAAGAAGGAAGGGTCCGTGGGGAAGCAGGTAGTGTCTCCACCCTGGGGCAGTGGGCGGGAGTCCTCTGGAGGGAGCTGGTAGCTGGTGGGCTCGGCCTTGGGAACAACGTAAGCGAGTGGGCGTGGCCGACAGGGGGCGGGGCCTAGTGGATGGGGCGGGGCCTAGTGGATGGGGCGTGGCCTAGTGGATGGGCGTGGTCTAGTTGATGGGGCGGGGCCTAGTGGATGGGGCGGGACCTCACCGACAGGCTGGGCCGTTCTTCTGCAGAAAACACTGTCCCTGGTGGCAGTCGATGGTGCCATCCACTCCAGGTGTGCAGTTGGTGACGCAGCGGAGCCTGTTCAGCTCCACCAAGGGGAAGTAGAAGTCCTCATAGCCCGCGGGGGCAGTTCGGTGACAGATGGCTGGGGAGGCAGGCAAGGGGGAGATGACGGAAACAGGGGTTCCACTTTATCTGCTCGGTAACCTGGCTTTAGTGACCGGGAGTGAGGCGGGGGAGGGGTGCTGGGGCGGGGGAGGGGTGCTGGGGCGGGGAGGGGTGCTGGGGGCGGGGGAGGGGTGCTGGGGATGGGGGGTTGCTGGGGGGGAGGGGTGCTGGGGCGGGAGAGGGGTGCTGGGGCGGGTTTTCCAAGGTGGCAGGGAATTAACCCTGGCCCTCTGGCCTTGCTTTGGGGTGCTGGGGTGTGGGTCTGTGTGTGTGTGTGTGTGTGTGTGTGTGTGTGTGTGTGTGTGTGCACGTGCACTTGTGTGTGTCTAACTAAGCCTGATAACCTCAGTTCAACCCCACACACCCACCCACAGGGTGAAAGGAGAGAACTGACTCCCCCAAGTTGTCCTCTGACCTCCACACGTGTGCCATGCACACACATGAACACACACTCACACTCATGCACACACACAAAGGCCTTCCCTGAGAACTCGAGGATTTGAGATTCTCTGTTGAAAAGCTCATGGCCACCTGAGGCCACTCCGCAATTTGCCCTACCCTCCTCACCTTTGGGGGTCAGCTCTTCTTCCTTGGTGCCATTGTTCACCTTGACGGAGTCGGGCTTAAAACACAGGGCTGGGGGCAGAGGAAGAGAGGGCTCCCTCAGTGTCCCCAGAATGTGGAGGAGCCACAGGGAAAGTGGCTGTCACCTCCCTCCTCCCCGCTGAATAATCACCCTCCAAGACCTCCCAAGGCCCACCTTCAACCCCGGTGAGCACCGCAGTGCCTCCTCCCTCAGTCTGTCACAATAACCTCAGCACTGGCACGTGAGCCCCCACCCCCACCCCCGAAGGTTCCCCGACTGAGCTGGAAAAGGTTAGGGAGACAGTGGTGACCCTGCCCCTCCCCCCGGCTCACTCTGGTTGTCCTGACAACCGTCACCATCTTGGCTGGATCTCTGGAGCTCCTCCTTCAGCAACGTCTTCACCTTCTCGTACTTGCCCTGCAGCTGGGGACTGAAGGGCAGCTTCAGCAGGACCAGGTAGTCTACCACGACACTGCCGCTCCTGAGGGGTCAAGAGCATCAGAGGGCACACGGGGCACAAAGGGTCTCTGGGGCACCTTTAGGACCAACCACAAATGTCCAAGAAGGAGAGGGGATGCAGGTTGTGGCATGAAATGTCAAATTATTTTTGAGTGTGTGTGTGTGTGTGTGTGTGCATGCATGCACTGGTATGCAAGGATCCTATATGTGTACAGGTCAGGGGACAACCTTGGGCATTGGTCCTCAGGTGCCTTCCACTGGTTTTTGTTTGTTTGCTTGTTTGATTTTGAGATAGAGACTTTCATTGGCCTACAATGTCACCACATAGTTCATATAGGGCCTGTGAGCTTCCAGAGATTGACTTGTCGTCATTCATCATCATCAATCATCATCATCAATCTTCATCATTAATCATCATCAAACATCAATATCATCATCATCAATCATCAGTTATCATCATCAATCATCCTCACCATCATCAATCATCATCAATCATCATCATCACCATCATCATCATCATCATCACCACCATCATCAATCAATCATCCTCATCAATCATCCTCACCATCATCAATCCTCATCAATCATCATCATCATCATCATCGCCATCAACTTCTGTCCGTGTGTGTTGGTGGCGTATGTGCATGTGTGTGGGTACCTGCCCATGCTCGGAGTCCAAAGGATAGCACCTGGTGTCATGCTCGGTCACTCTCCGTATTATTCCCATGGGAAAAGATCTATCCTCACTGACAGTAGTCAGCGAGTCCTCAGCAACGCTCCTGTCCCTGCATCCTCCATCCCTGGGTTTACAGACATGCATGCCCATGTCCCACTTTTTGCACCAGTGCTGGGATTTGAACTCATGTCTGCACAGCAAAACACTCTTAGCCCCAAGTCCAGCTTTTTGCATGATTTCTGGGAATCTAAATTTGGGTCTTTACGCGTTGGAGATAAACACTTTCACTTTCCTGATTGAGCATTTTCCCCCAGTCCCATTGCATTCTTTTTAGACAAGGGCTCTCAGCCTGGGAAGCAGGGAAGGAATGCTCTTCATGTTGTATCAAAATATCACCAAACTAGGGGCTGGAGGGATGGCTCAGTGGTTAAGGGCACTGGCTTTTCCAGAGGACCTGGATTCTGTTCCCAGCACTCACAGGGTAGCTCACCACCATCTGTAACTCCAGTCCCTAACACCCTCTTGTGACTTCTGGCACATATGTGGTTCACAGACTTACCTGCCAGCAAACATTCATACACATAAAATAAGTTTTTTTTTTAAGATATCACAAAACCAAACCCTGTGTGTGTGTGTGTGTGTGTGTGTGTGTGTGTGTGTTCTATCTCTTTCCCCTTCCTCTCCTCCCTCCTTACTTCCCACAGACGGAGCTGGTACCAGGCAAACAGAGACTAAATCAACAACCCCACCTCTGCAAGTCTCATGCAGTTGTTCTTGAAGAGGGTGCCATTCCCCTGCAAAAAATGACCCCCCAAAATTATTGTGAAAGTCACCCTCATGGAACTCCCTTGAAGACTCCCTCTGCCTCTTTGTGGTGGCTAATGGTTCCAAAAGGGAGGGGTGGCGCCTCCATTTCCTCTACCCCACAATCTCTCCACAGCCCCAGAAGGAGCTCCTACCTCAGGGACAGGATCCGCACACCCTGGAACCCTTCGACAGTCTGGTAAATCTTCTGCATCTGAAATGTCGATGGTCTCTGGGATGATGTCTGAACCTGTGGGCCTGAGGATACCCAGGGGCCCATGCCCAGGTCCAGGGAAGGATCATTAAGCTCCCTCCTCCCTGCTCACCTGGCCCTGGAAGGCGTTGCTGAAATCTCTGTAGGCCTTGGAAGTGTTGTCTTTGAGGTCTTGAGAGAATTCCTGGTCCACGGATACCTCCATGCCCACTTCGGTCTCCACTGTGTCTGTATCATGGGATACCTAGCTCTGATTACTCCATCATCTGCCCTTGTCTGCCATCACTACCACAACTCTCTCGTCTATAGGGTTCTCTGTCTTTCTCCATCATTCCCAAAGACTTAACAGAGGAGTACCCAGAAAGGAGAAGGAATTCTGGAATAATATTTGGGGTGTGGCTCAGTGGTAGATCACCTGCCTAGAATCCCCCGGTGAGGGGCTGGGGTGTGGCTCAGTTTTTAGAGCACCTGCCTAGAATCCCCCAGTGAGTGGCTGGGTGTGGTTCAGTGGTAGAGCATCTGCCTAGAATCCCCCAGTGAGGGGCTGGGGTGTGGATCAGTGGTAGAGCCCCTGCCTAGAATCCCCCAGTGAGGGGCTGGGGTGTGGCTCAGTGGTAGAGCCCCTGCCTAGAATCCCCCAGTGAGGGGCTGGGTGTGGTTCAGTGGTAGAGCCCCTGCCTAGAATCCCCCAGTGAGGGGCTGGGGTGTGGCTCAGTGGTAGAGCACCTGCCTAGAATCCCCCAGTGAGGGGCTGGGGTGTGGCTCAGTGGTAGAGCCCCTGCCTAGAATCTCCCAGTGAGCGGCTGGGTGTGGTTCAGTGGTAGAGCACCTGCCTAGAATCCTCCAGTGAGGGGTTGGGTGTAGCTCAGTGGTAGAGCACTTGCTTATATCTCTGAGAGAGGTCCTGTGCTCAGTTACCAATAGAAGGAGAATCAATCAATTAATTCTGGTATGTTTTTATCAGAGGTGAAAGGAAGAAGGCCAACTCCACATGGATCAGCCTATAACTCCTCCATTTCCCCCACAGAGCAGGCAGAATAATAGTTCCTAAAGATGTTTCCACCTAGCCAGGCAGTGGTGGTGTACGCCTTTAATCCCAGCATGCAGGAGGCAGAGGCAGGCGGATCTCTGTGAGTTTGAGGCCAGCTTAGGCTACAGAGTGAGATCCAGGAAAGGCGCAAAGCAACACAGAGAAACCCTGTCTCGAAAAACAAAAATAAAACAAAACAACAACAACAAAAAAAGATGTTTCCACCTTAATCCTAAGAAAGAACACATGAATATATCATCTGATACAGAAGTATGACACAGATGTCCTGTGTCAGGATGCAGATAAATTAGAAATGATAGTTCAAACTGCTTTGAGAGCTAGAGAGGTGGCTCAGGGGTTCCGAGTGTGTCCTTCTCTCCCAGAGGACTCCAGTTCAGTTCCCAGCACCCACGTCAGACACAACTCCCTGTAACTCCAGGCCGGGGGCATCTGATATCTCTTACCTGTCACCTGCACTCCTGTTCACAGGTGCTGTGGATCGTTGATTGATAAATAAAATGCTGACTGGCCAGTAGCCAGGCTGGAAGTATAGGCAGGACAAAGAGGGAGGAGAATTTTGGGAAGTGGAAGGCTGAGGCCAAGAGACACTGCCAGTCACCACGATCAGGAGCGGGATGTAAAGTACTGGTAAGCCACGAGCCACGTGGCAAGCTATAGATTAATAGAAATGGGTTAATTTAAGATAGAAAAACTGATTAACAAGAAGCCTGAGCCATTAGGCCAAACAGTTTAAATAATATAAGCATCTGTGTGTTTATTTTACAAGTGGGCTGTGGGACTGCCAGGCTTGATGGACCTGGAGAGAAAATCTCCAGCTACACACAGGCATACATGTAATTAAAAATAATAAAGATAAACCTTTACTAATTCGTTTTGTTTCGAATTTTTGTTTTTGCTTTGTTTTGCTTTTGAGTCAGGGTCTCACTGTGTAACCCTGGATGGCCTGGAACTTGCCACGTAGACCAGACATGTTTCAAACTCACAGAGATCCACCTGTCTCTGCCTCCCGGGTGCTGGGATTCGACACGTTCACCAGCATGTTCTGCCCACATCTGATTTTGTAATGGTTGATAGCTGTGGTCAGATTGACAGGCTCCAGCGTCACCACAAAGACAAACCTCTGGGCACATCTGTGAGGGAGTTTCTGGGCTGGATAAGTGAGGTGAGAAGACCCACCTTAAATGTGGGTGGCGCTATCCTGAGGTCTGTGATCTTGGACTGAATAAAAAGAAGCGAGCCGAGCAGCAGCGTCCATCTCTCTCTGCTTCCTGACTGTGGATGCCATGTGACCCGCCTCACGTTCCTGCCGCCGTGCTTCCCTGACTGATGGACTGCGTCCCTTCACACCGGGGCCACCATCAACCCTTTCCCCCTAGCCATGATGGCGCATGCCTGTAATCCCAGCACTCAGAGACAGAGACAGGGGGAGTCTCTGTGAGTTTTAGGACAGCCCGGTCTACAGAGTGAGTTCCACACTAGCCAGGGCTACAAAACAAGACCCTATCTCCAAAAACAGTTGCTTTTGTCAGGGATTTGGGCACAACAGTGAAAGACGCAACCAATAGAGACTTGTAATCCACAGAATTGTGTTAGAGCCACCAGCTCCATGGTTATTCATGACAGCAACCATCGGAAACTGCCGTGGATATCGCTCTGTATAAATAAAATGTCCATCGGCCAGTAGCCAGGCAGGAAGTATAGGTGGGACAAGCAGAGAAGAGAATTCTGGGAACAGGAAGGCTGAGTCAGGAGCCGCTGCCAGCCACAGCCATGAGTACCAACATGTAAGATACTGGTAAGCCACGAGCCATGTGGCAAGGTATAGATTTATAGAAATGGGTTAATTTAAGATGTAAAAACAGTTAGCAAGAAGCCTGCCACGGCCATACAGTTTATAAGAAATATAAGTCTCTGTGTGTTTACTCGGCTGGGTCTGAGCAGCTGGCGGGTGAGAGAGATTTGTCCTGACCGTGGGCCAGGCAGGACCAGGAAAACTCTAGCTACAGGAAACTAGTAAGGTTGCCAGGCGGTGGTGGTGCATGCCTTTAATCCAACACTTAGGAGGCAAAGCCAGGCAGATCTCTGGTCTACAGAGCGAGATTCGGGACAGGCACCAAAACTACACAGAGAAACTCTGTCTCAAAAAAAAAAGAAAGGAAGGAAGGAAGGAAGGAAGAAAGGAGGGAGGGAGGGAGGAAGGAAGAAACAAAGAAAGAAAGAAAGAAAGAAAGAAAGAAAGAAAGAAAGAAAGAAAGAAAGAAAGAAAGAAAGAAAGAAACTAAGGTCTGGAGAAGAGGACAAAAAGAAGGCTGAAGTCAGCTGGTGGTTAAGGGTGAAGAGGAGCACGGGATGGCAGATTTGGTGGGAGAGAGGTCAGCAATGGAAGAAGACGGGGAGCAGAGTGCACAAGCGCCTTCTGGAAGGAGGAAGGACGGAGCCCACGGCGCTGGCAACTCACCTATTTCTAACTGCTCCACTGGAGACTCACAGAGAGACCCATAGAAGGTACTGGGGCAGAGACACTTGATGCCATCCCACGTGCCCCCGTTCTGGCATCTGGTGTCCGGAACTTGACAGCGGTCTCCAGAGAAACCAGGAACACAAACGCACCGGTCCTGGTCCCAGGTGCCGCCATTTTCACAAATGCCTGGGAAGTATGGGTAAGATGAGAACTCTAACGAGGACCAGACCTTGGTGACACAGAATTGAGTAAAAAAGGAAGGTATAGAAAAAAAAAAACAGGAGGTGAGAGGTCTAACCTGGGGCGGTGGTCAAGCTTGCCGCTGTAGTCACCTGAGCAGTGGTTGGAGTTGGTTTTGACGATGGTGATGTAAGGGAGGAAGGAGACCTCGTGGTCACTGCTGTCTCTGGGCTCTTTGCGGTAGATGGAATGGGGTAGATCACCGTGCTTGAAGCTGTGGTAGTTGGAAGGCTGCTGCTTGGTTGTGGGGTTGGAGGAACACTGACAGAGCCGGGCATATCCGGGCTGATGGTGGAGGTGACGCTCAACCAGTGGTCCCTAGTGGACACTGAGGTGCTGGTCAGAACTGTGCCTGTGTCTGTGGTCCTCGTGACCGTCGAGCTAGGAGCATCAGTGATGACGCCCGAGGGCTCCGTTTCCGGAGTCACGGAAGAAGTGTCCGTATACGTCGGGAGAAATGATCTTTGGCTGGTAGAACTGGAAAAGGTGACCATTTCCGTGGTAGAGGGAATGACTGAGAATGGGGTAGAGGGAGCAGATGTCACGTCAGTGCTGGGATTGATGTCAACACATGGCGTCAGTGGAGAGGTAGCGACTATTGTGATGGTTTCTGGACAGGATGTGGTGGGAGGAAGAGAGATGTAAGAGAAGGGGGTTGACTCGGTGTGAGCTGTGGTCGGTGATGAGGCGGCTGGAGAAGTTCTGGTAGTTGAAGAAGGAGGGAAGGATGTCACTGCAGAGGGGACTCTGTCTTCTGTACTGGAACTAGGGGAGAACGTAGGAGATTTACTAGTCGTACTTTGCACTGGACTAGTAGCAGGGAAAGACAGAGGAGTCGACATCATTACTGTGGGTGTCAAAGAGATCAAGGTACCAAAAGCAGTGACCGCTGCATTTGGAGAAGTACTTCCCCTGGGGAGAGATTCTGTTCTGGGCTCACCTGAGGAAGTAAGTGTAGTTAGCAAAGTGGAGGTGGACATGAGAGTCCTAAGAGTGGACCAGCCGGTGCTTGTCGTGGGCACATGGGACGTTGACAAGACAGGACCGGAGTTTGGTGATGGACTTTGAGTTTGAAAAGAAGAGATCGGGGAATTGGTACTTGTAGGAGAAATACTGGTAGGAACAGGAGACGTTTTGGTTCCCGAGTCAGAGGCAAATTTAGAAGTTGACTTTGACAGTGAGATTTCAGGTGAAACTGAGGTACTCATCCCAAGGGAACCTGATGGGGTGTTCCCAGTAGCTGTGACGGCAGCTGTCACGATAGGGGCAATGGAGTGGGCTGTGCTGAGAAGTGAAACCCCTGTGTTCTGGATGATGGAGGAGGACGGGATGATATTGGTGTGGGTTGGTAGTATACTAGAACTTGTATAGGTTGAGGTGGTAGCTGTCACAGCAGACATACCACTGTTGCCTGTAGATGAGGAGGAGAGACTTGTAACGGCAATGGTAGGGATTCCTTCGCTAGGAAAAGAGGAGGTCATAGATGTCAGGGCCCCCAGGTTACCAGAAGCTGTAGGATGTGAGGAGATGGTAGTTGTAGACACACTGTCAGTGGAGTGCATGTTTGAGTTGGAAGAAGCCGTGGGGCTCCTAGAGGGAGTCGGGGTGACTGTGGTGATCAAGTCTGCGGTGGGAGTCATAGCTGTGCCTGAGATGAGTGAAGATGGCTGGGTTGATGACAGGAAGGTGGTGGGGGTCGATGTGTCGGTGACAGGGACAAAAGCGGAGCTGTCTGACGCAGAGTATGTGGCGGGAGGACTAGGGGAGGTGACCTGGGCTGTAGCTGTCCATGTTGCGTTAGTGCCTGGAAGTGAGGTCACCAAGGTAGACACTGGGGTGCTGTACACTGTGTCAGGGGAACCTGGTTGTGAACCTGAGACAGACATAGAGGATAGGGCCCTGCTGGTGCGTGAGGTCAACACACTGGAGGTCACGTGAGAAGAGCTCACGGATATCCCAAATGTGAGTGGGCCCGTGGTAGCGACCGAAGACGTGGTTGGGGAAGTCACGGTCGTGTCTGTCATGAGCGATTCCGTAGGCAGGCCCGTGGCAGGACTCACTGTCCTCTCTCCCGTGGACGTGGCAGCAGAGGGGATGGGGGAGGGGGGCTGCCCTGCTCCAGTCGTGGCGGAAGCAGGAGGGGGTGGCTCTGTCGGTGTGGGGGCCGCGAGTGTGGCGGTGGTAGTGAGTGTCGAGGTGGACTCAGCCGTCGTGTGGGGCGTGGGGCTGGTGACTGGAGCTGACGGCACACTGCCCGTCTGTGTGGTGCCCACACTGCTGGCAGAGATGGATGCAGATGTCGCTGGAATCCTCGTGGCAAGTGGACTGGCGGGGTTTCCTGCACTTGAGGGGTTAGCGGTCCTGATGGTGGCAATGGCGTGGCGTGTGCTGACACGTGGCGTTTCTGTGTTCTGGGTGACGGCGGAAAGAGGGCTGGAAGCGGTGTGGGTAGAGGTGCCTCCCGCCACAGTGTGCTCAGTGTTTCCCGGGGGTGAGGGGGTGAGGGCCGTGGCTGTGATGGTGTGGCGGTGTGTGCTAGGTGAGGAGGAGACTGTGGGTGTGAGCTCGGGACGTGAGGAGGAGGCAGACATACTGTCGGTCAAGTAGCTCTCTGAGGCTGTGGTGATGGGAGGTGTGAGGGAGGGGGTCAGAGCAGCCAAGGTCACCGTGTGTGCGGCAGCTGTCGTGTCTGTTTCAGAAGTGAGCTGAGAGGGCCTGGTGGTCGAGGAGATGTCAGCGGAAGACGTGTCTGTGCTGGAGGCAGGAGATGTGACATGGAGCACGGACTCTGTAACTGGCCTAGTTGGAGAGCTGGGGAAAGAGACTAGAGATGAGGTTAGAGATGCGGCATCGGGAGTTGGCAGTGTTGACGCCAAAGTAGATGATGGGGGAGTGTCTGCGCTGCCAGGAGCGACAGGCTGTGTGCTTGGGACAAATGTTGAGGACGGGACCCCACTTGTGTGTGAAGGCAACGCATGGGTGGTCCGTGAAGGAGAGGTAGTGAGCCTCCCAGAAGTCAAGGTATCTAAGGGGCAAATGAAGAGCTGGTGGAGGCCGTGGTTGCCATTTCTGACATCGGAGGTGGTGTGGAAAGGTCTGTGGTGGACGTCACAATGGTGCTGAAGAAGGTTCTAGTCCCTGATGCGGTCGCAGAGGGTGGCTCTGTGGACGTGGTTGTTGTGAATGGGTTGGTGGTCATGGGTGCTGGGTGGATTCAACAGTTGTGTGGGGAGAATGGGGCAAGGTTGGAGCTGAGGGTTCACCCGCTGTCTGGATGGTCCCAGTCCAGCTGGCAGAGGTGGACGAGGAAGAAGCAGATGTGACTGGAAGGCTTGTGGCAAAGGAACTTGAGTCGTTGCCGGTGACTGAGAGGGTAGCTGTCCTGCTGGGCGTGGCCTGACTCGTAGGGACAGATGCCATTGTTTCTGAGTTCTGGGGGCTGGAGAAAGATGGGACGAGAGTGGAGTGGGTTGGTGACGTAACAGCACCACCTTCGTGGGTTGTGGTGATGTCTGCTGTGACCAGCGGGACAGTGTTGCTCGTAGGAGAGGTGTAGAGAGCTGTAACTGGTGTGGCAGAGACGTCCACAGTGGGGGAAGCCAGGGCTGTGGGTGTGGCTGTGTCCGTCACACCAGAAGTGGTAGGCGTTGTGGGGAGCCCCTCTGTGGAGTAGATGGTGGAGGCTGTGGAGCTGTGAGTGATGAGAGATGAGGTCTGGGCAGCCAGGGTGACTATGGGTGTGGTAGAAGTCCTGACTGCTTCTGAGGTGGGTAAGGAAGGCCAGGTGGAAGCGACAGACGCGGCGGAGGCCAGTGTGTCTGTGACGGAGGAAGGAGAGACGCTCCCTGATGTCAACAATGTCACGGCATTGGTGAGAGAACTGAAGGGGGCGGCCTGAGAGGTACCTGTAGACAAGGCTTTGGTAGTTGGGAACGTGGTCTCCAGGGTGGCTAAGGGGGCCGTGTGTGCGCCGTCAGGGGTGACTGGCCGCGAGCTTGACACAGAGGAGAAAGCAGTCGTGGCGGGGGAAGCCAGCACTTGGGTGCTCACCGGTGGATAGATGCTTGCCGTCCCAAAAGTCAGTGGATCTGAGGGTGTGACTGTCGACGTGATCTGGGCAGGGGCTGTGATTTCTGTGCTGAGAGATTCTGTGGGAAGGTCTGTGGTAGGAACCAGGGGGGCGGTAGTTAACAGGGTTTCTGTAGATGTGGTGCTGGCGGGTACTGGGGCGGACTCAGCTGTCACGTGGAGTGTCTGAGGGATGCTCGGCACTGAAGGTGTACTTTCCGTGTTCCCAGAACTGACATCAGCCCCCGAGGTGGGGAGCGTAGTTGTGGCAGGAACAGTGACAGCAAGGGACCGGGTTTGGGAGTTTCCCGTGTTTGGAGAAGTGGCTGGCACACGTGGGGTGGTGGTGTGGGGTGTACTCATCGGCGTTGCTACCTCTGTGTTATTGACGAAAAGGGAAGATGCGGTCATGGTGGCGTGGGTGGTGGACACACTGGGATCTGCAGGGGTGGAGGTGGTGGCTGCCATAGCGGAGGAACCACTGTTGCCTGTAGAGGAGTGGAGAGCTGTGGCTGAAACTGTGGAGGTGCCTGCACCAGAAGAAGACAGCGTTGTAGACAGGAGCGTCTCCATGGCACCAGGGGTGTCGGGATGTGAGGAGGTCGCGGCTGTGGGTGCTCTGTGAGTGGAGTAAGTGTCGGAGGCTGTGGTGAGGCTAGGGCTGCTGGGAGGAGACGCCGGGGGAGCTGTGGTGACCAAGTGTGTGGTAGCAGATCCGGCTGCTTCTGAGGTGGGCCAAGAGATCCAGGTGGGCGTGGCGGAGGGGTCAGGCCTCGGCGCATGTGTGGTGGCTGTAGGAGAGGTGATATCTTGTGTGAAGTCTCCAACAGCGGTACCTGGAAAGCTGGGAGAGTTGGCCTGAGACACCGCTGTAGATGTGGCATCGGTAGCCGGAAGCGCTGTCGTCATCGTCAAGGTCGATAAAGGGGTGGTGTGTATCACGCCAGGGGTGACAGGCTGCGTGCTTGGGACAGATGTAGAGGAAAGAATCCTGCTTGTGGGTGACGTCAGCACAGTGGTGCTCATGGGAGGGGAGATGCTGGACAGCCCAGAGAGCCACGCATCTGTGGGGGCACCCGAAAAAGTGACCAGGAGGTCTGTGGTGGGATTCGGTGTGGTGTCTCCCGTGAATGTGGCGGCAGAGGTGGGGGAGGGGGGCTGGCCTGCTGCAGTCACTGCTGAGGGAGGAGGAGGAGGCTCTGCAGATGTGGGGGCCCTGAGTGTGGTGCTGGGTGCTGGGGTGGACTCTGCTGTCGCGTGGAGCGTATGGGTGATGGGTGGAGCTGATGACACACTGTCCGTCTGTGAGGACCCAGCACTGCTGGAGAATACGGAGGAGGACAGTGAAGATGTGACTGGAATACTTGTCTCTGGGGCACCTGCGGTATTTCCGGTACCTTCAGTATTTGGAAGGGCAGTCACCATACTGGAAGTTGTGGGATGAGATTCGTTAGTAAGTGTACCACTGTTCTTCGTGGTGGGGTACGATGGGATGAAACTGGTGTGTGTTGCTGGCGTACCAGAAGCTTTATGGGTTGAGGTGGCGTCCGTCATGGTGCCCCATGGAACAGTGTCACCCATAGATGACGTGCTAAGACTTGTGCTCCTAAAGGTGTGGATGCCTTTACTAGGTGACAGGGTTTCAGACGTGAGTGTCACACTTGGTGCTGACAGACTAGAAGAAGGTGTTTTTGCTGGCCTGAGACTCGTCGTCATGGGCAGGAGACCTGTTGTGCCTGCAGGCATGTGGCTGGGAGCTGCTGGCGTTGTGGTAGAGATGTCTGGACCATGTGCGGATGGTGTGTGTGCGCTTTGGGAAGTCATCCCAAGACCTGGGGGAGTGGACATTGAGATCATCCCAGGTGCGGGCGTTCTAGAGGTGGAGTCAATATCAGAAGGTTTAGAAGGCAGAACCGTACTTGGTAGTGACGTTAGAATTCTGGAGGTCACTGAGGAAGCCATCATGTCAGACGGCAAAACCGTCCCCTTGCCGGTGGGTGACATGGTTGGGTGGGAAGATGCTGTGCTGACAGTGTCTCTGGGACTGTCACTCATAGGTTTACGTGTGACTTCCCCAGAGTTCGTTATTGTCATCCCTGAGGACGGCTCACCCGCTTGAGTGGTTGTTTCCTTAGCAACGGAAGCAAAAGGTGTTGATGTACTGGTGGTGCCCGGGGAATGGGTGGAGGAAGTTTCTGTTTTGAGAGAATTACTTGCAGTAGGAAATGGTGTGGTAGTGATGCCTGTGGTGGTCAAGGCACTGGTGCCGGGTGGGGCAATGTTACCAGTTACTGTTGTTAAGGAGGTTTTTGTAGGAACTGGAGAAGGACCTGTAGCAGACAGATAAGTCGCTCCCGGAGTGAGGGACAGTGTTGCACGCACACCTGTCGGGGCCGTGGTGATCATGTCTGTGGTTTCTGTGATAGAAGAGGTCAGGGTATCTTGGGTTGTGTGTACGGTTGAGACAGAGGAAGAAGGTGGGGACAATTCTGTGGTGGTGTCCCCCGCAACGGCAACAGTGGAAGCAGAGGTCGCGGATGAGGTCACTTTCCTACCAGAGGTGACGGTTGTCACCAGCTTGTCAGTCTTGGGAGAGGTGGTGTAAGAGTTGGTCAGGGGCACATAGGTCAGGGCTGCACAGGGGGTGGTGGGGTGGGGGGTGGTGATGATGAGGCCAGAGCGGGGTACGCACTCGGTGGTGGGCATGTAGACCAGGAGAGTGGGAGGACTGGTCTCCACCTTGATGACAAGCTTGGACCTCGGGGCTGTCACGGTGTCAGGACTGATTGGGGATCTGGGCAGTGACTCATAAATGGGCTTAGAGCTACTGGGTATGTGGGCAGTCCTGGGTGTGTGTTCCCCGCTGTCAGGAGCTGGATAAGGGGGCTGGTGGGGACTGAGACGCCCCTGAGGTTCACCTCCAGCACGCAGAGGACTGTCCAGAGCAGTGTGGGCTGCCTCCACACCAGGCGGGTGTGAGCTAGAGCTGGCTGTGGCCGTGGATGGAGTTCCTGTGTCGGCAGAAGAGAGGACCCGTGGTGAACTCTTAGGTCATTCCGTCACCATCACACACCTTGGGGGATCCACTTCCTCACCCCCCACACCCATGTCACAAAGAACAGGATGTGCCTCTCCTACAGGAGTCTGTTTAGGGGGCAGTGGGGTGAGAAGCCCTCAATTGCTTACTGGTTACTGAGTGTCCAAGTCCTTTCTCTCCTCCTTCCTTCCTCCCTCCTTCCTCCCTCCTTCCTTTCTTTCTTCCTTCCTTCCTTCCTTCCTTCCTTCCTTCCTTCTTCCTTCCTTCTTCCTTCCTTCCTTCCTTTCTGTCTTTTTCTGGTGGAGGAGGATGTTGTGTGTATGAAGTTTGTCTGTATGTGTGTGGTCTGTGTGTGTTATGTGTATGTGGTTGATGACTGTGTTTTGTAATATGGTTTGTGTATGTGTGTGTTATGGGTATGTGGTTTTTGTATGTGCTATGTGTGTGTATGGTTTGTGTGTATGTGTTGTGTGCGTGATGTGCATATGATTTGCATGTTGTGTGTGTGCTATGCATATAGAGTTTGTATGTGTTATACATGTATTATGTGTATATGATTTGTGTGTGTGGTCTGTGTATATATATTATGTGTATGTGATTTGTGTGTGTCATGTGAGTTTTTATGTGTAATGTGTATTTAGTTTGAGTGTGTTATATGTGTGTGGTTTGTGTGTGATTTGTGTGTGTTATGTGCATATGGTGTGTGTGTATGTGTGTGTTGTGTGTGCATGTGAGTGTGCAGGTGTGTGCATGCAAAGACCAGAGCAGGACACGGAGAGTCTTCCTCTACTGTCTCCTACCTTACTGTCTTACAGAGCAGGGTCGCTCACTGAACTGGACGCTCATGTTTTAGCCGCAGTGGCTTGTTACCCACAAATCCTCAGGAGCCGCCCGCCTCTGCCCCACTGCTGGGTTACAGGCACACCCAGCTGCTCCCAGCCTTCTACCTGAGTGCTGAGGTTCCGAACTCGGGTCCTCAGGCCTGAAAAGCGAGTGCCCTTCCCTACTGAGCCATCTCTACAGCCCCTTGCTTTTTTGAAACAGGGTCTCGCTGGGCAGTGGTGGCGCACCAGCCCTTGGGAGGCAGAGGCAGGTGGATCTCTGTGAGTTCAAGGCCAGCCTGGTCTACAGAGCTAGTTTTAGGACAGTCAAGGCTACACAGAGAGACCTTGTCTCAAAGAACAAAAACAAACAAAATAAAATGCAGAGTCTCCTGAAGACCAGATTGGCCCCCAGCTCACTACGCAGGCCAAGATGAACTTGAAATATTAATCCTCCTACCCTACCTCAGGTGTGATTAGTCATGCCGGGTTTTATGTAGTTCTGAGGGGTTCGTGCATGCGAGGCGAGCACTCTACCAAATAAGCCACGTTCCACAGCCGGGCTCCCCTCCCTCCTCACCCACATCCCATCTTCTCCTCCCTGACCTCTTCCTCTCCTCCTGTTGTCTCATTTTCCAGCCTTCTTGGATTTAGGGTCCATCTTTTAACCAACCCCTGTCCTTTCCCTGTAGACCTCCAGAGCTGGTCTGGGAGACGACCCACACCATAGAAACACGAGCCAGAGCTCAAGGGGGGAGAGCTGGAGATGGAACGCCAAAGGAGAGGAGGAGACTGGAGGTCACAGTCTGCTGAGACTGAGGGATGGACAGAGAGGACCACGTGGAGATGGGAAGGGACCTGGGAGAGGAGGAAGCATCCAGAACAAGGTGTCCAAGCAGATAAGCATGGGTTCTGGCGACCTTAGGGCTTAGGGATCAGCATTGACCATAGCAACACCCATCTCAGGGGCCAGAGAGAGAGCCCAGTGTGTAAGAGTGCTCGCTGCTCTTCTGGGCGTCACGAGTCTGGTTCCCAGCATCCACAAAAGGCAGCTCAAGTGTCCTCCTCTGGCTCCTCTGGGCACCCCATGCATATGCCTGTGTCTGTCACACACACACACACACACGGGGTGGGAGGGATACACATTTTATGTAGTGCTTCTGTCCTGGCTACTGGATTAGTTAGTGCATCAAAACAAATTCTTCTTTCTTTTTTAATGTATAGGGTGGGGTGCGTGAACCACAGCGCAAGCGCAGAAGTCAGAGGACAACTTTTGGGCGTCTAGTCTCGCCTCTTGGGAACGGAATTCAGATGGTCATCCTTACGCGCTGAGCCATCTCACTGACCCGCAAGCATCCTCTCCCTCTCTCCACATGTTTTCTCTCTCCCTGATGAAGCCAGCCAGCATAGCTCAGGTATCCCGGCCTGGGGCCTCAGCCTCACAAGTGATTGGAGGACAGGTGTGTGTCCCCCCTCACGAGTGCTAGGATGGCGGGTGTGTCCCCCCTCACGAGTGCTAGGATGACTGACAGGTGTGCCCCACCCCTCCTAGCCTGGCCCTTCCACTCACTGCACATTTTACATATGGCGGCACCAGACATCAGATCAGCCATGGTGGGACGAGCGTGAAGCACCCCCACCTCCGCAGCCGGCCTTTAGTACCTCTGCACAAAGGACCCCCCCACTCCCGGGACATGCTCTTCCTGAGGACTGATGTCACTTCTCAACCTAGCTGTTGGGGACCGAGGGAGGATGGGGGCGGGGAGTGAGGACTGCAGGCCGGGTCCTTCTGGGCCAAGTCTTTGGCCTGCAGGGAAGTGAGGGGTTCTAAGGTGGGGCGCTCTGCAGTTGGGCAGGAAGAAGGGAGGAGGCGGCGACTGTGGGTCCTGAGGGTGGCCCCACACCGGGGAGCCTTGGGGCCACTCTCTTGTGTCTGTCTGTCTGTCTGTCTGGGTGAAGGGGTGCTGGAGATCCAGCCCGGGAGCCGCCTGCACACTGGCTCAGCCCTGATATCCACTGTGCCTCCCAGCCTAGGAGAGCCTGGAGTACCGCCAAGCAGCTTCGAGGTTACCCCAGATGAGGTGGGCGGCAAAGGGAGAATGGAGGAGGGGAGGGAAAGGGAGAGGGTGAAGAGGGAAGAGAGGAGAAGAGAGGAGCAGCGGGAGGAGAGAGAAGCCGGGGCAAGAAGGGAGAAGGAGGGAGGAGAGGAAGATGATAAGGTGGCGGCGGTGGTGATGATGATGATGGTGATGAACCGACAAGGAAGAAGAACCCCCCCGAAAGAGGCACGGAGGGTGGGGGACACTGAGTGGTGCCCAAGAGGCAGCAAGCAGAGTCCCAGCTGCAGTCCCGGCCCAGCTGCCGCCCTGGGGATGCAGACCCGAGCGCCAGAACCCCGCGGCTCCTGTCCTCCCCGCCTGGCCTCTCCAAGCAGAAGGACCGGAGGGACCCCCGAGGGACCAGGGACCCCTCGCGGCCTGCTCTGTGCGCCTCCCTCCCAGCCAGCCTCCGCATCCTCGCTGCGCGGGGGCCCCGAGGGTCTCACCAGCCCCTCTCTCCCTGCAGCTCCCCCTCACCTGCTTCCCCGGGGGAGACCCTGAGGAGCCAGAGGCTGAGCAGCAGCATGGGCGCGGCGGGCCGGGAGCAGAACCGGGTCCAGAGCCGACGTGGGCCGTGAGGACAGAGCCACGGGTGTGAGCTGTGCGCCATGGCTCCCCGGCCCCCCGGGCACAGTGGACTGCTTTTCTGCCCTGCCTGGCTGAAAACGGAGCAATTTCACCTTTGAGCTCCGCAGCCTCCCGCTACCCGGACCTCAGTGCTGTAGAAAGGGAGGGGACAGGAAGCCAGGACATGCCTATTAGGGGCCGGGTGGGAGAGCCCCACCCCTGGCCTGTCGCCCTGGCTCCATCCTTTCCCAGGACGCTGCCTTCCTCCCCTCCTCCCGTGGAGGATACACAAGAACAAAGCCTCCGCGTGGAGTCAGCCCTTCCGCTTCACTTCAAGTCGCCCCCTGCCCTCTCTCCACCCTCACAGCCACCGGGGCTGTGACTCCACTGGGGAATGTCGTGGAGCTCAACCTGAAGTCTTTTCCCTGTCGGAAGAGCTGGACGGGGTCCCAGGAAAGGAAAGACAAACAGCCATGGAAACAAACCAAAGTGCAGGTTCAGGGTTGAAGGCGATGACCCGAGGTGTCGCTTGAAGAAGCTGGTTTGTGGGGCTCCGGAGATGGCTCCACCAGCAAAGCGCTTGTTGGGCAGCGGTGGAGACCAGAGTTCAAATCCTCAGCGCCCCTAGGCGTGGCGGTGCAAGTGTCTGTAACCCCAGGACTGGAGAGGCAGAGACGGGCAGATTCTAAAGGCGCACTGGCCGGCTAGTCTAACCCGGGTGAGAGCCCCGCAGTGAGAGCCCCACAGTGAGAGCCCCACAGTGAGAGCCCCACAGTGAGAGCCGCCTGATGGAAAAATAAGGCGGGGAGTGACTGAGCAAAGCGTGCCGCAGACGCTGTGCTCTCTACACTCACACCCAGACAGACGGACAGACGGACATAAAGGAGGAGGGGGCTGGGAAGAGGAGGAAAACAGCAGAAGCAGAAGAAATAACGTCGATGGTTAGGAGCCAGGTGTAACGGTGCCCACCTGTCACCCCAGAACTCAGAACTGCGTGCTGGTTGGTTTGGGTGAACGTGACACAACAAGACATTTCAGGGAACACGGAATCCCAACTGAGGGGAAAAGACAAACACACAACCAGCGAAACGTTTGATTGACCAGTAGGCAACCCTGTGGGCATTTTCTTAATTGATGATTGATTGGGTTGGTGGTACCACCCCTGGGCTGGTGGACATGAGTGTTATAAGAAAGCAGGGGGGGGAAAGAGGGGAAAAGCCAGGCGGTGGTGACGCACGCCTTTAATCCCAGCACTCTGAGGCAGAGGCAGAGGCAGAGGCAGAGGCAGAGGCAGGTGGATCCCTGAGTCAGATCTCAGCCTGGTCTGCAGAGTGAGCTCCAGGACAGACAGCGCTCAGCTCCTGCCTCCAGGTTCCTGCCTTGAGTTCCTGCCCTGAGTTCCCTCAGCGACCGAGTGTGACATGGGAATTAAAAGCTGAAATGAACCCTTTCCTCCCCAAGTTGCCTTCGGTCACGTTATTTTTATCTTAGCAACAGAAGCCTAAGACAAGGGGGGAGGCGGGGGGATCAGAAGTTCAAGGCCAGCTCCCACTACACTGGCGAACTGTCCTTGTCCGAGCAGATAACCCACACCTCTGCCCATGCAGGCAACCCTAATGCCAGGCAGAGTGGGGCTGGCTAGATGACTCCTCAGATAAAGGTGCTTGTCACCAAGCCTGGTGACCCGAGTTCAGTCTCCAGGACCCAAATGGTAGGAGAGAAGGGACTCCTAAGAGTTGACCTTTGACCTCCATCCTCACTGTTGTGCACATGCACGCACACACAAATACAATTTTTTTTTTTTAAAGACGCTTCCCACAGATGGCTGTTGCCCTTCAGTGAAAACTGGTAGCAACCCAAGCTGGGTTATCGCCACCCAGAAAGACAGTGAGTGCTTCTGGGTGGGGGTGGGGAACCTGCCCCCCGGGGAACTTAGGTCACCTGTGAAGAGGTGGCCTGGAACCGAGGAGAGGCAAGTGTGTGCCTCTCTCCCATTCCCCAGCCTCTCTCTTACCCAGAGACAATCAGACGCGGCGGGGAGTCAAGTCAAGCAAGAACTCCTTTATTGATGGGCAGTGAGCTTCTTTTATACCAGAAAACCTCGGAACCCCAGGAGGGGGTGGAGAAACCAGCCAATCATTTTAAAGGGCACCCTATTTACAGGTTGTTTATGTCCTGACATCATCTCCTGGTTTTAGCATAAACAACTTGAGCTGACTTTCTTCCTCACCATTCGTCTCTAATCTCCACAAACAACCCCAGCCAACTCTCTCTCAGCCATCCTTTGTATCCAGTCTCTGCACAAACAGCTTAAGCTAACTTCCTCTGCACAGCATCCTTTGGATCTACTCTGTTCGTCAACAGCGTAAAGCTTAAGCTCTACTTGTCTAAGTTCTCTCCCCGCCCTCTTTGTGCCCATGTGTGCCGCACAGGTGTGGGGCTCAGTGACTGTGTGGAGTGCTTGCCCTTCAAGAGGGGGGGAGTGTCACCAGGTGTGTGACACAGATGTCACGGGGTGACACCAGGTGTGTGACACGGATGTCACGGGGGGTGACACCAGGTGTGTGACACAGATGTCACGGGGGGTGACACCAGGTGTGTGACACAGATGTCACGGGGGGTGACACCAGGTGTGTGACACGGATGTCATCTGGGGGGTGACACCAGGTGTGTGACACAGATGTCACGGGGGGTGACACCATGTGTGTGACACAGATGTCACGGGGGTGACACCAGGTGTGTGACACGGATGTCATCTGGGGGGTGACACCAGGTGTGTGACACGGATGTCATCTGGGGGGTGACACCAGGTGTGTGACACGGATGTCATCTGGGGGTGACACCAGGTGTGTGACACGGATGTCACGGGGGTGACACCAGGTGTGTGACACGGATGTCATCTGGGGGGTGCAGAGGTGACTAATGCACAGGTTGAGTCTTAGTGGGAGGTCTTGGAGGTATGGCGCATGTCCACAAAGGCAACCCCAGCCTCCTCTTCCCCACCTAGCCAGGAAGTGAGCAGCGGCTTCCTCTACCTTTTCCCTCCGAGCTGCCCCACCTCACCACTGATCCAGAGACTTCGGAGACCATGCACACGCATGTGACGCACGTGTGAGGAGGGCAGAGGGCGACCTTCGGAAGCCAGCTCTCACCTTCCACACGTGGTCCCACGGTCGAACTCAGGTTGTCAGGTTTGGCGGCAAGTGCGGTTTTCACCCCCGGAACCAGCTCCCTGCCCTAACAGCAGTGGTCAAGGCTAGTGTAGGACTCTGCCTCACGCTCCAGGCGTCACGTGAGGACGAGGTCTCTGCTTTCCATCCCTGCGGAGAAGGAGCCTAGCTTCAGGAAGTGAGCGCCATTACAGCACCCAGGCACAAACACGCGGACTCTTCTTCCCCATCTCAGCTGGAGGGATGGGTCTGTGGAGCAGAGCGCTTGCTGCGTTTGCAGAGGTCCCGGGTTCAGTTCCCAGAGCCCCAGCTTTAGGGAATCCAGTGCCCCCTTCTGGCCTCGGTAGATGAGGGAGGGAGGGAGGGAGGAGGGAGGGAGGGAGGGAGGGAGGGAGGGAGGGATGGTTTTTAAATAAATAAATAAATATCTGAAATCTGTCCTGTTTACTTTTGACAATTTGGAAGTAATTAGAAAATGTATTTGTGTGTGTGTGGGGGGGGTGTTTTGAGTGCTTTATCTGCATGTACAACTTTATACCAGAAGAGAGCATCAGATCCCACTAGGGATGGTTGTAAGCCACCATGTGGTTGCTGGGAATTGAACTCAGGACCTCTGGAAGAGCAGGCAGTGCTCTTAACCACTGAACCATCTCTCCAGCCCTCTTGTGTGTGTGTGTGTGTTTGAAGGTAATTAAAAATATATATATTTTACGATTGAAGGCACAACTTGGTAGAAGGCTTCTAACCTACCATGCACACACACTGGGCTCAATCTCCAGAAACATAAGAGAATAGATACATTTTTTTTTCATTTTCATGTGTCTGTGTGTGGTACTCACGTGGGTGGGGACATGTTTTGCATGTGTGTAGAAACATACTTATGGGGATAGTCATGCATGTGTGTACGTGTATGTGGAGGGCTAAATGATGTCAGGAATCAACCTCAGTTTCTTTTCTACTTTACTCATTAAGGTAGGGCACTCAATCAAACCCAGAGCTCACTGATATGGCTAGTCTTGCTCTGGGGATCACCTACTTCTGCCTTCCAAGACTGAAGTTACAGGTTGCATCTGCATGTGTTCTGGGGATCCAAACTCCAGCCCTCATGCTTGTGTGGAGAGGTACAGCCCCCATTGCCATAGAAAACTTGTTGTCTTGGATATTGTTTGTTTGTTTTTTCCTTTGAGACAGGGTCTCTGTGTAGCTCAAGGTGGTCTCACACTCACAAGTCTCCTACTTCAGCCTTCCAAGTGCTGGGATGATAGATGATTGCTACAGTTTGAGGCCAGCCTGGTCTACATAACAAGTTCTAGGCCAGTCTAGGCTATAGACTGAGAGGCTGTGTCAAAAACAAAAACAAAAAAAAAAAACAAAAAAAAAAAAATCAAGGCTTGTGAGATGGCTCAGTGGATGAGTACTTGCCACCAGGACTGATGGTCTGAGTTAAGTCCTTGGAGCCCACATTTGCCTGAAGACTAGGCAAATCCTGGAAGCTACCCTCTGACCTCCATGTGAGCGCCATCATACACATGTGCTCTTCTTAACACACACAATATTTTAAAAAATTAATCTACCTGCCTCCTTAGTGATCAGTCTAATAAAAAGTAATAAAAATTTAATGATTTATTTTTATTTGTTAATTATGTATATACGTGAGGGGGTCTATTTACACGTGAGTGTGAGTGTCCCAGAATCAAGAAGCGGACATTGGCCCCCTGGATATGGAGTTAGAGGTGGTTGTGAGGTGTTCAAGGACAGATGTCCAGCTGTGGGTGCTGAGGCATAAATTTAGGTCCTCGCCTAGAGGAGTGCCCAGTCTTAAACACTGAGCCATCCCTCCAGTCCCTTACATAAACATTTTTAAAGGCTGGATAGACAGTTCAGTTGGTAAAGTGATTGCTTTGCTGGGAGAGTTAGTGTATCAGTCAGGAAATGCCAGGTTATGTTGCAGTAACAAACAGCCCATCTAGGCTCGGTGTTTTACAACTACAAAAGTTTGTTACTCTTGCTACTTATTCACCCAATGTCTGTCCCCTCCTCCAGACTATCTTTGCTCTGGGATCTAGGATGATGGAGAAGCCCCTGTCTGAAAGACACTGTCAATCTCACAGCAGATGGCAAAACCACTGCCTTAATTTTATTTTCATGGCTATGATAAAATAATTTGACAAAAAGTAACTAAGGGCCAGGTGCTGGTGGTGTATGCCTTTAATCCCTGCACTTTGGAGGTAGAGGCAGGAGGATCTCTGTGAGTTTGAGGCCAGCTTGGTCTACAGAGAGAGTTCCAGGACAGGCTCCAAAGCTATACAGAGAAATCTGTCTCAAAAAAAATTTAATTTAGGGCAGAAAGTAGTCCAAGATAAGACAGATAATTGAATATTTTCTTTAATTTTGCCAAATACAAATAGACTGCATATTGTAACTGATTCTTACTTGATAACGGTTTTTGTTGTATATAATTTTACTACATTAAAGTTGAAACCTTCCTTTTTGATTAGACAGAAAGGGGGAAATTCTGTGGGATGTCCTTCTGTATGCTGTGAATATGTGTTGCTCTCATTGGTTGATAATAAAGCTGTTTGGCCAATGGCGAGGCAGAATAAGATCAGGCAGTACATTCAAACTGAAGACAGGAAGACACCAGCCAGCTGCCAAGGAAGCAAGATGTTTGTGTGTGTAGAAAATGAGGTAACAATTCATGAACCACATGGCAAAGCAGAGGTAAGAAATATGGGTTAATTTAAATGTGAGAGCTAACCAGTAATAAGCCTGAGCCATTGGCCTAGCATTTATAATTAATATAAGCCCCTGAGAGGTGATTTGGGAAGGGACTGCCGGGTATAATCAGGCACACAGGACAGAAAGCTCAAATAAACTATTCACAGTAGTTTATCTGGCTCACAGCCTCGTGTAACAATCCACATGGTCAAGGCAGGCACTTGAAGAGAGAGAGAACTGAAGCATGCACGTCCACTTGCCTGCTCAGTTCGAGTTCTCTACTCTTGTGCAGCTGAGGATCCCCTGCCAAGGGAATAGCGCTGCCCACTGTGGAGCGCTGCCCACTGTGGACTGACTCTTCCTACATCAGCTGATAAAAGGCAGTGTCCCACAGACACACCCACAGGCCGACACAAAGCAGGTGATCTCTCATTAAGGCCCTCCTCCCAGGTGATTCTAGACTTCGTCAAGTGGATCGCTAGAGCTGACCATCACAGTGGTTAACATCTCGCTTTTAAAGGTTGGTTACAGAGATGCTGTGTGTTCATCGCCATGTTCTGCTGGCTACAGCAAGTGGCACGCTCTTCCTGGAATGGACGGGACAAGGATGTTAAAGACATTGGGAGAGGCAGTGAAAGTCAGGTGCCAGCCCTGATATCAACAGGGGCAGGGACATATACAAATAGTATATATAAGCAAATATCTCCCATAAGTAACACAATATACCACAGATAAGATTCCTGGAGTGGTTATGGTTTCTGCTGATCAATATTCTGACAGTGGGGAGATTTCTCAGTTAATAAAGTGCAATCACAAGGACCAGAGTTCAACCCTCAGAACACACTGAACAAACCCAGGCACTATGGTGCACACTTGTAACCGCAGGCCTGGGGAGGTAGAGATGGGAGGATCCCTAGGGTCCACTGGCCAGCCAGCCTAGCCTACTTGGCAAGCTCCGGGTTCAATGAGAGACCCTGCCTCAAAAAAAAAAAAAAAAAAAAAAAAAAAAAAAAAAAAAAAAAAAAAAAACCAAGATGGAGCCAGAAGTATGGCTCAGTGGTTAAAGTGCTTGCCTTGCAAGCTTGAGGACTGGAATTTGGATCCAGTCCAAATAGAAACCTGTGTACATTTCAGGCAAGAAGGGGCCCCTCGAATTCCAGCCCTGGGAGGTGGAGACAAGGTATTCCCAAAGCAAGCCCGCAAGCAGGACTAGTCATGTCAGTGAACTCTGAGTTTGATTGAAAGACCCTGCCTCGTGGAATAAGGCAGAAGAGCAATTGTGGATGAGATCAGACATCAACCTTGAGTCTCCACATGCATGGGCACACAAGTGCATAGGCACCCTCCCACTTGCCCGCACACAGCGCACACACACACACACACACACACACACACACACACACACACAACGGGGGATAGAAACCAAACAGTGGGCAGCCCCTGAGGGAGAACAGTTGAGGTTGTTCTGTGGCCTCCACAGCCACACACGCACATGAACACACACCACACACGCACATGAACACACTCAACACACGCACATGAACACACACAACACACGCATATACACGACTTAATGCAGTCATATTAGCAAGCACCATGGCTGCTTACTCTAGTTTCATCTCTGTTTCTGTGATAAAATGGCCTGGCGCAAAGAGAGAAAGTAGTTTATGTCATCGCCCATCACCGTGGAGAAGTCGAGGCAGGATCTTGAGGCAGCTGGTGACAAGAGCACAGAGAATTGAATGCAAGTATAAAATCGGCTGCTTTATTGTGCTCAGCTCACTTGACTTCTCCTGTTCCTCGCTCAGGAACCCCTGCCTAAGACCCACAGTGGACTGGGTCTTCCCATATTAATGAACTTAAGACCGCTTCCCACAGATGTGGCCAGAGGCCAGCCCAATGTAGACTGTCCCCTACTGGGACTCTTTTCCCAAGTGATTCTAGGTTGTGTGAAGTTGACAGTGTAAGTGATCAGAGTGCTCATGGGAGTATCCCAAGAGGCCTCTGTCAGTGGGAGGGATGTGGCTTTAACACAAGCTCCTCTCAATGTTGAGATCACATGAGAAGCACAGATGGTTACAGCTTAGGTCTCCTTCTGGTCACTTTGTGACCATAGTAGAAACTATTTGGGTTGGGTGCAAGATGAGAGAATAAAAAAAATTCAAAGATGACAGAATAAAATCATCAAAATATTTTGTTTTCTTTTACTGTTTACTTTTTATTATATCTACCGGGGACTGCATAGCACAGCTTGTATGTGGAGGTCAGAGGACAATTTGTGAAAGCTGACTCTTTCAATCATGTGGGTCCCAGGAATCAAGCACAGGTCATTAGACTTGGCGGCCAGCACCTTGGCCCACCCAGCCATCTCGTTGGCTCTTGTAGCTCTGAGACAAGGTTTCATGTAGCCTAGGATGGGCTCAAACATGTTAGGCAGACAAGACTGGCCCTGAACTACTGATGCCCCTATGTCCCAAGTGTTAGGATGACAGCTACACACCACTGTGCCCAGCTTTCAACCTCTCTTTTTGAAAATTACATTTATTTATTTATTTATTTATCGGGGAGCATGCTTTGGTACTTTTTTGGGACAGGGTTTTTTTCTGTGTAACAGCTCTGGCTGTCCTGGAACTCACTTTCTAGACCAAGCTGGCCTTGAACTCACAGAGATCCCCCTGCCTCTGCCTCCCTGGGATTAAAGGTGTGCGCAATCATGAATGGCTTTCTCAACATCTTAAAAGGAAGCACTGAAGCAATGTCAAGAGGCCAGGTATGGTGATACACACTCCCAACCTTTGAGCAGAGGCAGGTGGATCTCTGTGAGTTGGAGGCCAGCTTGGTCTATATAGAAAGTTCCAGGCCAGCCAAGGTTACATAGTGAGACCCTATCTCAGAAGAAAAAAAAGCAATATTGAGAATAAAGATACATTTGCAGATGACTATATGTATCATAACCCCATTTACACGATTTGATTTTTTATTTGTTTTCTACTTGCTCTGTGTGTGTGTGTGTGTGTGTGTGTGTGCGCGCGCGCGCCGCCAAGAAAATGTGAGAAGGAACTCCAGCAGAGAATAGGAAGGGTTTTAATGGATAAACATCCTGTGTGTGAGAGAGAGAGGGAGAAAGATTTCTATCTTTCTCATATATATATATTAAACATATTATATACATAGGATACATACACACACAGGATAATATGTGTAATATATACATATATATATGAGAGAGAGATAGGAATATCTCATCTAAAATTTAATACAATTTTTTTAATCTTAAAAACCAACCAGTAGTGTTTTATGCACGTGTCCTGACACGAGGTATAAAATCAAGTGCTTAACCCCAAGGCCAGCTCCCATTGGCCATACAACATCAGGCATTATCTATGGTTCCTGATTCTGTTAAGGATTAATAACCTCATAAAGTTAAGTACAGAGCTTATCCCCTTGGAAAGACACTCTTAGTGAGTGAACGCCATGAAATGACGTCATTTATGGATTTATGAGTTCCATAGAAGGCTTGCACAAACACGCCTCAGGTGGTTAATTGTTTTTGCAGATTGCAGAGGAAAGGCAGCCCCGGGCAGCCTGAGTTTCTCAAGGTTGAGAGCAGGGATCGGGTCTCCTCAGCTTTCTCGGATGCTAATTTCTCCTCTCTGGGTTTCTTCTTCCCAGAGTGTGAGCACCCAGAAGTTATCTGAAAGCCACCCACCCTGCACATTGCGGCAGGAACAACTACTGTCAACGTCCTGGAGACACCAAGTGGTGGGGGGTGCGCTGGGTGGCTCCTGCGAGTGCAAACAGAGGAACTCAGTTAATGATCACTCGAGCAGGATGTCTTAGTTAGGTTTCTATTACTGCGATAAAACACCGTGACCAAAAGCAGCTTGGGGCGGAAAGGTTTATTTCAGCTTGTAGCTTGTAGTCCATCATCCAGGGAAGTCAGCCCAGGAACTTGGAGGCAAGACCTAAAATAGAAACCATGGGAGGACCCCTGCTTACTGGTTTCTTGTCCCTGGTTTTGCTCAGCCTGCTTTCTTATTCCATCCAGGACCACCCACTTGGGGGCGGGGGGCACCACCCCCTGGTGCTCTGTGCCCTCCCACATGAGTAATCAGTCAAGAAAATGCACCAGAGGTCGATCTGGGGGAGGCATTTCCTCAGTTGAATCTCCCTCTTCCCAAGTGACTCCAGCCTGGGTCAGGGGAACATAAACACCAGCCATGTGTGGCACACAGTGACTACCCAAGCACTTTGGAAGATGAGGCAGGAGGATCATGAGTTTAAAGCCATCCCGAGCTATGTAGGGAAACCCTGCCACAAAACAAAAGGCATTCCACACCAGCCTGCTCTTTGTAGTGAGGCTCTGGGGGTGGGGGTGGGGGGGCTGTCTCAAAGACAGAGGAGAGACTGTCTCAGAGAGAGACTGTCTCAAAAGAGAGGGGAAAGAGAGAGAGAGGAAAGAAAGGAGGTAGGATAGGAAAAGAAAAAGGGACACAAGAAATAGTCACACAAAAATGAAAATTTGGGTCTGTTTTTTTAATTGTTTATTTGCTGTCTTTGACACAGAGTAACTTGCAGCCCAGAGAGGGGAGGGGAGAGGGAGAGGGAGGGAGATCTGCTTAGGAACAGCTAAATGAAGCCACATGAGGTGCTCTCCATGGGAGGAGCCACGCGTGGCCTGCTCTGTAGGTATCAGCAGGCCAGCTGGGAGCCACATCAGAAGCCTGGATGGCTTAAATGCTGTGAGGGAAGCCAGCTTGATCTTCACAGTGTGTTCAAGGCCAATCAGGTCTATACAAGACCTTCTCTCAAAAAGAAAGAAAGAGAGAGAGAGGAAGGGAGGGAGGGAGGAGGAGGGAGGAAGGAAGGAAGGAAGGACGGACGGACCGGGTCTACCTCAACGATGACAGAGCACTTCCGTAATGTACACAAACCCTTGAGTTCGTTCCCAGCACCAAGGGAAGGGGGGAATATATACATGTACATATAGAATGTATACATTACAAATCTTGACAACAGCCAGGGAGATGACGGCTCCGCCGGCCACCAAGCCTGGCAACCTGAGCCAGACACCGAGAACCCACCCAGTAGAGAAGAGAACCGACTCCCAGAGGTGTCCATGCACACAGCGGTGGCACACATGTGCCCTCCCCATGCTAAATAAATAAGTAGATGTGAGAGTCTGTCATTAAAACCTGACAGCATAAAAATAATACCTGGGCTATTTTGAGCGGCTGGAGTGGTGATTAAGCATGCTGGAATTTTCACCCAGAGAGTCACAGAGCTCAGTTAAAGCTGATTAGTCAAGTAATAAATGTATTAAAGATTCAACAGTACAAAGGTAAATACTGAGAGAGATAATAAAATCAAATGATAAGGGGGAAGGGTAGGAAGTTCACTGATAATATTGCTTCACATTAAGAAAGCAGTAGATGCCAGGCAGCGGTGGCGCATGCCTTTAGTCTCTGCCTTGGGAGGCAGAGGCAGGCGGATCTCTGTGAGTTCGAGACCAGCCTGGTCTACAGAGTGAGATCCAGGACAGCTAGAGCTACACAGAGAAGCCCTGTCTCGAAAAACCAAAAAAAGAAAGGAAGGGAGGGAGGGAGGGAGGGAGGGAGGGAGGGAGGGAGGGAGGAGGAAGGAAGGAAGGAAGGAAGGAAGGAAGGAAGGAAGGAAGGAAGGAAGGAAGGAAAAACAGAAGAAGGAGAAGAAGCAAGCAAGCAATAGATGTGGTGAAAAAAAAAACAGAAGAAAAAAGAAAAAATAGAATTCTGCATGGGCTGGCAAGATGGCTCAGTGCATAAGAGAGCTCACTCCAGGCCTGACCCCTGGGGCCCACATGGCAGAGGGAGACAGCTGACTGCCAAAAGCTGTCCTCTGACCTCCATTCACGCCCTCATGCACTATGGCACTTGTGTGAGTATGCACACGCACGCACGTGCGCACACACACACGCACACACGCACACACACACACAACAACACACACACACACACGCGCGCGCACACACACACGCACGTATATACATACAATAAATAACCGTACTCACAGAAGCAGTATAATCGCTGGTGGAATTCCTGTCACTGCCTAGCCCACTGTCCCTTTCACCATCCCAAATAAATCTGACGTTTCCACCAAAGGAACACTGGAGCATCACAGACACCAAAGTCTCTCTAGGCGAAATAATACGGACAAGTTATCAAAACCGAGAAATTTCCTGGGTGTGGTGGCACACACCTTTAATGCCAGCACTCGGGAGGCTGAGGAGGAGGGGGAGGGCCGTGAATTCCAGGCAGCCTCGGTGGCCTTATCACAAAATTCTGAAGACTAGGCAGGTAGCTTAGTGGGTAGAGCACTTGCTGGCATGTATGAAACTCTGTGCTCATCCCAAGTGCCACATCAACTGGGTGTGGTGGCATAATGACCCATGGGAGATAATTATTGACAATCACACTGATTAAGCCAATTAAGAGTTGAGAGCCCTTTTTTTTTTTTTTTTTTTTTTTGAAGGGAAACAGAGGAGGAGTTGATCTGGGGGAGAGGAGAGGTTGGGGAAGGGACTGGGAGGAGTGGAGGGAGGGGAAACCATGGTAGGGAAATATTGTATGAGAAAATAAAAGTTAAAAAAAAAAAAAGTTTGAAGTCCTTTTTACTGATGGCCAGACCAAGAGCAGGCTTGTGACTCTGAAGACTGTCTTGGGGCCCAAGGTCAGGGATTCAGAGTTTTGAAAGGCAAAATCCCATAAAGACTATAATTTCATCAAAGTTAGGTGAGGAGCGGAGTCACAGAAATGTTTATTCCTGGCACAGCATCATGGTCGTTTTAGACACAATTTACCAACTACTTTGGTCTGTGGAGATCTCAAATGTGTTGCCAAGGCAGATGTGATTATGGGGAGGAAAGGGTAGAGAATTGAGGTCTAAACAAGGACAAAATGGAGTCAGAACAAGATGGGGTTTCCTTAGTCATCTGAGTGGTACACACTGTAATCCTAGAACTTTCAAAGTGGAGACAGGATGATCAGGACCTCAGGGTCATCCTTGGCTACATGGCAAGTTTGAGGACAGCCTGAGCTACAGGAGACCATGTCTCCAGAGCAAAGAAATCAAAATTCTCCTCAAAACTGGATGGAAGAGCAAGACTCAGGTCTGCTTGCATCCCTAGCGGGCTGCTTGCTCACACCCGGGCTCCCACAGGCCCTGGGCGCCCTGACAAGGGTTACAGGTTAGCTGTACATCTTGGATGTCTGCTTGGGAACAGCTAAATGAAGCCACATGAGGTGCTCTCCATGGTTGACAGCCGAGGAGCCACGCGTGGCCTGCTCTGCAGGTGTCAGCAGGCCAGCCGGGAGCCACATCAGAAGCCTGGATGGCTGGAATGACTTTAGCTGAAGCTCTAGGGACATGGACACCTAGTGTGCACAGAGTAGCACAGGAAGGGGGGCCCTGCCTGAGATTTCCCTGCCATGACCGGGGGAGGGTGCAAAGTTGGCCGTGTGGCCAGGCATCCTAGGGCCGGCTAGAGCCCCCAGCTAAGCAGGTCGGGAATACCAAGGTGGAGTGATGTGATGTTGGGGACACCAAGGTGGGGTGATGAGTAGCCCAGACCCATATTAGGACGTGTGATGGGGGGGGTCTCCTTTGTCGACCAACTCCTCCACAGACACTCCACTAAACACCATCTCATTTAAAACTCACCATTGCAGAAGGCAGCCCTTGTAACCGTGGCCGCGGGATAGGCAGGAAGCCAAAGAAGGCAGAGACATCCACAGATTATGACTGCTTACTTCCTAGGTTTCCCGCGGTGGTAAGTGGGAGGCTCTGGGCTTTATATGAGAATGCTAACCTTGAAGCCAGGGTGTTTAATGAGCCACCCACGCCTTTCTGTGACTTCAGGAAAGGACCTCCCGGGGCTGGAGGGATGCCTGCGTGATTGAAGTGCTTGTCGTACAAGTGTGAGAGCCATATTTCATATCCTCAGGTCCCATAAAACTGCTAAGTGGGTGTGGTAGGCTGCCTAGCATTCAAGCCCCAGGGGCTCCCCAGAACAAGCTGACTAGGAAGAGGAGCCATCTCAGTGAACTCTGGGTTTGGTTGGGTGACCTTGCCTCAATGAATAGGGTAAAAAAACAATTAGGGATGATTCCTGACATCCATACACTCTACCCACTCACATATGTCCAAACACACACAAAACCTGTGACAAAACAGTGACCAAAAGCAACTGGGGTGGAGGAAGAGTTTCCTTGGCTTACAGGTTAGAGTTCATCATCTGGGGAAGCCAAGGCAGGAATCTGGAGGCAGAAAGTGAAGCACAGACCATGGAGGAACACTGCTTATTGGCTTGCTCCGCCTGCTTTCTTATATATACAGTCCAGGCCCATCTACACTAGGGTGGCCCCACCCACAATGGGCTGGACCTTCCTCCACCAATTGGCAATTAAGAAAATACCTCCAGACGTGCCTATGGGTCAGTCTATTGGGGGCAGTTCCTCTACTGAGTTTCTTACTTCTCAGATGCATCTAGGTCTCTGTCAAGCTGACAAATTCATGACAGCTCCCTTCTCTCATTTTGACTCTACCTGTACATATCTGCTTCTCTTGAGGCTCAGTGCGGGGCTCACAATGTTGAACTTGTGGGTGACATGTGACTTCGGCATCTTAGGAAAGAATGCAAGGAAAGGATATCCAGCTCTGGAAGGAGAACTGGAGGATAACTTTGCATTTCCCAAGGATTCTTCCTCATGTCCTAGGACCCTGTGACTTCTATGATGGCTAGCTTTAACTGTCCACATGACACAACCCAGGGACGCCTGGGAGAAGAGTCTCAGTGAAGGATTACCTACATTGGGTTGGCCAGTGTCTTGGGGGATTATCTTAATTGATGTGGAAAGACTTAGCCCACTGTGGGCAGCACCATTTCCTAGGCAGAGGATCCTGGGCTGTATAAAAGTGGAGAGATGGGGCTGAGCAAGTGAGTATGCATGCACTCATGTCTCCGTGCTCTCAACCATCAAGGTGAGGTGACTAGTGTCTCCAGCTCCTGTTACTGTGACAGACCCACAGTGATGGATTAACCTGGAATTGCAAAGCTAACATGAACCCTTTCTCTACCAAGCTGATTTTCCTCAGGGTGTTTTATCATGGCCACAGACATGACCCTAGAGCAGCTCTCAAAGGTCAAGATTCCAAAACAAAGGACCCTCCTCTGGAGGAGGCAGAGACAGGAGGGAGAGGACGAGAGTCACAGGGACCCTGGTCAGAGAGGAAGGAAAGGGAAGTTGAGGTCTTAACCATGATGAGCCCCACTCTCCACCGCCACTGTGTCCACTCCTGATATAGAATACGATTTCAAGGTGTGTTTCTTTTGTTCATGTTGCATTTGTTCAACTCTGAAGTTCTGTTATTTTGCCTGTCTAAAACACGTGATAGTCTAATAAAGAACAGCATGGAGAAAGGATAGGCGGGGCTGGCAGGCAGAGAGGACAAATAGAAGGAGAAATCTGGGAGGAGAGAAGAAGCAGCCAGAGAAGGAGGAGGACCCAGGGCCCAGCCACTCAGCTACACAGCCAGCCACAGTGTAAGAGTAAGGTTTACAGAAGTAAGAGAACAGGAAAAGCCCAGAGACAAAAGGTAGCAGGGATAAGTTAAGAAAAGCTGGCAAGGAACAAGCCAAGCATTTATAAGGTCAGGAACAAGGAATAAGGCCAGGCATTTATAATTAGGAAAAAGCCTCCATGTGTGATTTATTTGGGAGCTGGGTGGCGGGCCCCTCAAAAGAGCAAAAACAAACAACAACACATTCCCTCTTCCTTCCCAACTCCCTTGGAGGCCCCAGGAGCTCAGAAACAATGGTGAGTGGGGAATCCTGGGGCAGGCGGGCACCAGCAAGCATTTTTACTACTGCCTAAGGTATCAGCAGAACCAGAGAAGAATAAAGCTAGTGGGAAGCGGGGCTGGAGAGATGGCTCAGTGGTTAAGAGCACTGACTGCTCTTCCAGAGGTCCTGAGTTCAATTCCTGACACATGATGGCTCACAACCACCAGTACTGAGATCTGGTGCCCTCTGCTGGCTTGCAAGAACACCTGCAGGCAGAACACTGTACACATGATAAATAAATCTTAAAGAAAAAAAAAAAGCTACAGGGAAGGTCTGGGCCATGGGCAAGTGGGAGCTACAGCGTGATAGATTTGCTCAGAGTCTCTGCGGGTCCTCTGGGTCTGGGGAAAAATCCTTCTTTTAATTCAGTTATGATACTTTCTTTCACCCACACCCACCCCCGGACACAATGACAAATAACCAGTCACTGGAGTTAAAGCTCGAAGGTAAAGCACTTGCTCAAGCCGCATCAAGCCTGACAGATGACTTGAGTTCCATCATCTGGACCCACACATAGAAAGAGAGGACCCACCCTGACCACCACACATGCGACATGGCACACTTGTGAACACAAGCATGCATGCACATGTACACACACACACAGAGAGAGAGAGAGAGAGAGAGAGAGAGAGAGAGAGAGAGAGAGAGAAGTAAATAAATGTCAAAATAAAGTATTTTAAATAAAACAAAAATATTCCAAAGTGACAGTGCCACCATTATATAAAAGATAATCCTCCTTAGTGGTCTGGGTTTCAAAAGTGTAATCCAAGGTTAAGGCCTCTCCTAAAGTAATGGAACATTATCTTCCTCAACTTCCCCTATGAAGAGCAAGGATAGAACCCAGGATTTTACACATCCTAGGTCAGTAGCCCCAACCACTGAGTCACACCCCAGCCCCTCACTGGGGGATTCTAGGCAGGTGCTCTACCACTGAGTCACACTCCCAGCCCCTCACTGGGGGATTCTAGGCAGGTGATCTACCACTGAGTCACACCCCAGCCCCTCACTGGGGGAATTACAGACAGGAGTTCTACCACTGAGCCACACCCCAGCCCCTCACTGGGGGATTCTAGGCAGGTGATCTACCACTGAGACAAGCCCCTAGCCTCGAATTTAGGACAACCTGAAGTAAGGACGTAGGAAGCAATGGACAGAGAAAGGAATATCCCTTGCCTAGCTCAGGTTGCCCCCTCTGGGGAGCCACAACCTCAATTCTTGGGAGTCATGCAATGGCTGCTTCCGACACCCCCAGCCTTGAACAGAACAACCTAGGATGGCCTTGACTAGAGTCTGTCCCTCTCATCCCGCCCTGGAAGGATTAAGTCAGCACCTAGTGTCCCCAGAACAGAACTTCCGTTTAGGAAGGCTTGTCCTATCCACCTCTCCAGTTCCACAATGCCCTCAAGGACCTCTATTCTGGATGCTCCTTCTTGGCCAGCCTCCAAAGTCCCAAACAGTGCCCTCCAGTGGACAACACGAATGTTCCTCCTCCAGGAGGACCGCAGATCTCAAACAGTGCCCTCCAGTGGATGGCCCAGGCATGGCATGAGAACCCACGCACAAGTTATGAACTTGGGATGCAGATTCTGTGAAAGCAATGAGGGCATCTTCCAGACCCGAATATTTTGGTTGGATGTGTTTCAGATATGAGGTGATAGAGACAAAGACAAGTGTCATGGCATTTAGCAGATAGGAACTGTCCCCAAGTATCTGTTCTCCCTTTTTTCTATTATTAAGACAGCCAAGGGCTGACTAGATGGCTCAGTGGGTAAAGGGGCTTGCCACCAAGACCTGCATTCCGTCCTCAGGATCCATGTCCTGAGGAAGGAGAGAGCTGACTCCCACAAGTTATCTTCTGGCATCTACACACACACACACAAAACAAATACATAAAATGCAATTAAAATGTGTTAAATACCGTCAAATGTTAGATCGATCCAGACTCCAAACAAAGTCAACATATCTAGACCACTTTCGTAGCACTTATCTTAGAATGACTTTGCCCAGTAGTATGGAAACTCAAGTATTTTGTGTCAATTTCCAGAAAATGGCTTTCGAAGGCGCAGGAATGCTGTTCAGTGTTCCTTCCATCCTGTTTTGGGGTCTGCAGATGTGACAGCTGATATTCCAGCAGCCTTATTACACCACATGGTGGGGGTCACTTGCTGAAGATGCTAAAGCCAGATGCGGTGAAAGGGCCACCAAGGTTCCCTGTAAAAGCGACTGGTCCCTGATGTCCATCAAGTGCAATGCGCCGACCTTACATGGCTGTCTTCTGAGCTTCTTCTTCTTCTTCTTCTTCTTCTTCTTCTTCTTCTTCTTCTTCTTCTTCTTCTTCTTCTTCTTCCTCTTCCTCCTCTTCCTCCTCCTCTTCTTCATCATTGTCTTTGTCTTCTTCCTTATTTATGGGGGTAGGGAACATGCCATGGTGCACATGTAGAGGCCAGAGGACACCTTTCAGGCAGTTAGTTCTCTCCTTTCACTATGTGGGTCCCGGGGGTGAAACTTAGGTTATAATATTTTGTGGCAAGCGCCTTGACTGACTGGGTCATCACCCACCTCTTCCTGTTTTTTACTTACTCAGCTGTCTGAGTTATGATGGGTTTATAATAGCCCTAATGTCCAAAGATCCTGTCCCAGATCTTTCCTTCGGGTGAAACAAACTCATAATTACAAAGGTCAAGAGATAAATTGCCCAGCATCACTTGTTTTGGAACAATTAGACAAGGGAACAAGATACCATCACTAACAGGGCCCACTTTATGGGCCAAAAGTCCCTGCGCTTCAAGACCGGACAAGACTGGCTCATTCGTTCCCCATTTCCTTCCACGGTTTTAACAATCTAGCATTACCACGCTCAGAAGCTGCTTCCACTCTCTCTCCCACAGCAACAGTAACACACCCTCGCCCCTCTGCCCAGAGAGACCAGGAAACAGATAATGAAGGGTTGGTCCCACCCCAGTCTTCGAAGCCAGAGTGGCAGCCTCTGGCGCCACCTGGCGATGGTGTCACCGAGTCAAGCACGGCCCCGTCGCGGGTGAGCTGGCCTGCGATGCGTTTCCCGGCATGCAGTTGCCAGGTTCTCCAGGGACAGGACGGGGGGGGGGGGGGGGGGCGGGTGTCGCAGTTTGGAGAGATGGAAATCGCACATCTGGGCGGGGTTCGACTCTGCGCTGGTGTCCCCCGGGCCAAACCTTCTGCAAGGCAGTGCGCCCTTGCTCCCAGGAGGTGACCGACGAGTGTCTGGCGCTCGAAGGAAAGCGCGTGGCGGCCACAGCGAGCATGCGTGCGCGTGCCTCCCCCCACATCGCTCCACGCAGCGCCCCGCACCCCGCACCGCACGCGCGCGCGCGCGCACGTCCCCCCCCCCCCGCGCTCGCGCGTGCAGGCCAGTCACCCACGCAAGCCGCGGCCGGCAGGCTCCGGAGACAGATGCCCCCACCCATCCCCGTGAGCCGGTTGTCCCTCTCGCGTAGTGATCTCGCGTGGGCACAAAGCTGCACCATCCCCACCGTCACTCGGGGGCGGATGGGTGGGAGACTCCCTGGAAGGCAGGGGCGCGTGGTCTGCGGGGCTCCCGAGCAGGCTAGGGGCTCCAAGGCCAGGCCGCTCCCACCTGCTAGCCACAGCGACCAATGAAAGCTTGGCCTGGTGATGTCATGGCCCGGCCGGACCCTTGTGATGACAGCCGGAGGTCACCGGTCATGGGGACTCGGCTCCAGCCCACCCTTGGGGGTTCCGGAAGTTTCCACTGCTGCAACCGAGTGCAGTTTCTCCCCGCAGCCTTCTCTGCGTGCCACATGCGGCCTGCCTTCTCAGCTGTCCCCGCGTCACCTCTCCCTGCCCGCGGGGGTCTCCTCCTATGTGGAAGAGCCTGCGTTCCTGTGTCTGTTCCCACAGGTGTCCCTTCATCTCCAGAGACGCCCCACGTCATTTTTTTCCACCGGGGGGTCCTCAGCCAGGATTTCACCTGTGCCACCCCCGGCTCTGCCGTGGTTACGGATGCTCAAGTGTTAGGCCTCTGATCTCTCTGGATTAGAGCCGTCAGTGTGTCCTTCCGTCCATGAAAGTCGGCCTGTCTGTGACTCGTCACGGCAGGAGACTGTCGCCCGCGTGAGCGAGCGGTGTCTGGTGTCTCCGCAGGCTGCGGTCCGTCTGTCTGTCACGTGGGCGTCTGCCCCGTCGCCGCGGGTCTGCGGGTCTGTCGGTCTGTCTGAGTCTGCCACTGGAGTGTGTCTGGGCCCCCGCTCCCCGGGGTCTCGGGTTTGAAGGGAGGGAGCAGGAGGGGAGGTGGCAGCCCGGGGGAGCGGGGAGGGGCGGGGGCGGAGACAGTGGGCGGGCGGGGGCGCCGTGCGGCCCGGAGGGGTGTGTGCGGGGGGCCGGAGGCGGCTGTCACTGTCGGCTCAGCCTGCGCCGGGGAACATTGGCCGCCTCCAGCTCCCGGCGCGGCCCGACCCGGCCCGGCTTGGCCGCCTCAGGTGAGTCTCCCAACCCACCCGGGACCCTGCACCGGCTGGGGACCAATCCGCATCCCGGGGGAACCGGCGATCCTGGGATGATCGGAACCCCCCAAACAGAGATTCCACTGCACCGTCTGCCTCCCGGGGCCTGCCCGGTGGGCCTCCCGCCCCCGCTACATTGCACTCCTCTGAAACTCCCGCTGGCCGCTGCATACTCACTGATGATGCTCTCTGGGCCGCCCGCTGCCTCTGCGTTCTCTTCCTGCAGGGACCCCCCGAAGGCCCATTCCCCACTCTCCTCCAAGTCTGGGGACGTTGGAAGACGCCCCCTGTTTGGGGCGGAGCCCAAACTGCGCAGGTTACTGACATCCCGACTGCACCACCCCCCATCCCCAGGGCCGCGACCCCAACGTCCCTACCCAGCTGAGCCCCTTGCCAGCTCCAGCACCCCCTCCTGCGGAGATTCGTCTCTATTTTCTTTCTTTCTTCTTCTTCTTCTTCTTCTTTTTTTTTTTTTTTTCTAAAGGGAGGCTCAGCGGAAGCCCCGAGTTATAATTAGCCCCACTCGGGTTTCCTGATTAATCTCCACAACGCCACTATCCCCAGATCCAGGCGACCAAGGCTGGCTGGGTGATGGGTGAACGCCCGGAGGGGTAGTTCCGACCCGGGGAATTTTGATCTCTTGGCTGGAGATGCCGGAACTACAGCAGCTGTTGCCCCCAAAATAGCAACCCCTGCCTTTGCAGCGGGGATCTCCGGAGCTCCGGGAACACGGGAGTCCTGGCTCGCCCTTCAGTCCCCTCTGCGATGCTCACGATCCTTTCAGATCCCCCCCACACATCAAGGCACGAGCGGGGAGCGCTGGCCTCTTCTTGGTCTCTACTGCTCCCGGTTGGCAGCGGCGGGCACTACAATATGGGGACGCACGGGGGCTTGAGTCCTGGGGAGCCCCTCAAGGGGCTGGTGAGCCAATTGGCTGGAGTCAGACGAGAGGGGTGCGGCTGATGAGAAGCCAACGGGTACCAACCGGCTGTACCAGGAAGGAGATGAGGCGGAGCAGGGTGGGGCAAGGCGTGGACCGGACAGGATTTGGGATGCCTACAGGACCTGGGACTCCCAATACCTTGAATGCCCAACCCACTCCCCGAAGGCTTTGGCCAACCCAGGAGAGACTCAGAGCAGTGCTTTCTTACCCTAACCTGCAAGCTCCTGAAGGGCCCCACCCGTCTTTGAGGGCCCCGCCCCTGTCCTGAGGCCTGTACATGGACTGAGGTCTTTCCGACCCTGCGCTCTATGCAAGGGGTCTTAACTCAAGTCACAGAGGCAGGGGAAGGAGGTACAGGAGGCCTTGGGACTTGCTGGGTAGGGGAGAGTATGTGCTAGTCGGTCTTATCTCAGTCGGCTGCACTTGTGGTATGGGTGTGTCTGTCTGTCTGTCTGATCTTGCGTTCCCTCTGGTTTGTCTGTCGGTGTCTTGTCTCCTAGTTTGACTCCGTTTCTCCGCCCCTTGCCAATCTGCCCCACCCCCCTGCAACTCCTCGATAACCCTGGGGCAAAACTGTTACTTAATCTCTCTGCGCCGCCTACAGCGTTCACCGTTTACCTTTTTCTCTCCCAGCAGACATCGCCTGTCTTGGCAGTCATGAGGCCTTCCCGGTATCCCCTGCACACACCCTCCCTGGCTTCGCCACTCCTCCTCCTCCTCCTCTCCCTCCTGGGCGGAGGGGCAGGGGCTGAGGGCTGGGAAGACCCACAGCTGCTGGTGAGGGTTCGAGGGGGCCAGCTGAGGGGCATCCGCCTGAAGGCCCCTGGGGGCCCAGTCTCAGCTTTTCTGGGTATCCCCTTTGCAGAGCCCCCTGTGGGCTCACGTAGGTTTATGCCACCAGAGCCCAAGAGGCCCTGGTCAGGAGTGTTGGATGCTAACGCCTTCCAAAATGTCTGCTACCAATACGTGGATACCCTGTACCCTGGGTTTGAGGGTACTGAGATGTGGAACCCCAACCGAGCGCTGAGTGAAGACTGCCTGTATCTTAACGTGTGGACACCATATCCCAGGCCTACTTCTCCCGCCCCTGTCCTCATCTGGATCTATGGGGGTGGCTTCTACAGCGGAGCATCCTCCTTGGACGTGTATGATGGCCGTTTCCTGGCCCAGGTTGAGGGGACCGTATTGGTATCTATGAACTACCGAGTAGGAACCTTTGGCTTCTTGGCCCTGCCGGGCAGCAGAGAAGCCCCTGGCAATGTAGGCCTGCTGGATCAACGGCTTGCCTTGCAGTGGGTGCAAGAAAATATTGCAGCCTTTGGGGGAAACCCGATGTCAGTGACTCTGTTTGGGGAGAGTGCGGGCGCAGCCTCTGTGGGCATGCACATTCTGTCCCTGCCCAGCCGGAGCCTCTTCCACAGGGCTGTCCTGCAGAGCGGTACACCCAATGGGCCCTGGGCCACCGTGGGTGCAGGAGAGGCCAGGCGCAGGGCCACACTGCTGGCCCGCCTCGTGGGCTGTCCCCCAGGCGGCGCTGGCAGCAATGACACAGAGCTGATAGCCTGCCTGCGATCGCGGCCAGCTCAGGACCTGGTGGACCACGAGTGGCATGTGCTGCCTCAAGAGAGTATCTTCCGATTCTCCTTCGTGCCTGTGGTGGACGGGGACTTCCTCAGTGACACCCCAGAGGCCCTCATCAATGCCGGAGATTTTCAAGACCTGCAGGTGACTAATGGTTGACTAGACTCTTCTGGGTTTCATCCATTCCTCCCCTTCCCCAGAGACCCAAGCATGAGGGCTTACTGCAGATCCACTGTTAGAGGTCCAAGTTTGTGGGTCCCAAGGTCAGTCCCTCCCTGTGGAGGGTTCAGATCCCATAGTGGTTGCTGGGCAAGAACAGAAACTATGGGTATATTTTTTTCTTTCTCTCTGTTCCCTGCTCTCTGCTCCACGTAATTCTGGCTCTGTAATGGTTCGTCTGTCTGTCTGTCTGTTTGTTCATCTGTTTCTGCCTGTCTATCATCTCTCCATCCTTTCCCCCATCCCCAACTATCCTCAGGTGCTGGTGGGTGTGGTGAAGGACGAGGGCTCCTACTTTCTGGTTTACGGGGTCCCAGGCTTCAGCAAAGACAATGAATCTCTCATCAGCCGGGCCCAGTTCCTGGCTGGGGTGCGGATCGGTGTACCCCAAGCAAGTGACCTGGCGGCCGAGGCTGTGGTCCTACATTATACAGACTGGCTGCATCCTGAGGACCCTGCCCACCTGAGGGATGCCATGAGTGCAGTGGTAGGCGACCACAACGTTGTATGCCCCGTGGCCCAGCTGGCTGGGCGACTGGCTGCCCAAGGGGCCCGGGTCTATGCCTACGTCTTTGAACATCGTGCCTCCACATTGACTTGGCCCCTCTGGATGGGGGTGCCCCATGGCTATGAAATCGAGTTCATCTTTGGGCTCCCCCTGGACCCTTCGCTGAACTACACCATGGAGGAGAGAATCTTTGCTCAGCGACTTATGAAATACTGGACCAATTTTGCCCGCACAGGGTCAGTGGTATTGGAGTGGGGATGTGCTCCGGGGCTCCAGGGGAGAGGGGTGCTGTGGATGATAGTGGAAAGAAGAGAAACATCCACAAAGGAAAGGGGATGGAGAGAAAGCCAACGGCGATACGGAGAGCAGGCAGGCAGGATGGGGAGTTCTTATGAGACGGAAACAGAGCTGGACACCTTTAATCCCAGCACTCAGGAGACAGAGGACCGTCCGTCCACTCTATATATGGAGTTCCAGGCTACCTGGAACTCATAGTGAGGTCCTGTCGCGGGAGGGGTTGGGGCGAGCGCTGGAAGGATGGCTTAGTGGTAAAAGGCTAAGGCTATAGACGAGGCCATCCCCGGCACTGCAAAAGTTAGCAAGGTGATTGGCAGGATGGTTCAAAACAGGTGAAAGGGATTGTTGTGCAAGCCGCATTACCTGAGCCGGATCCCTGGAACCCACATAAAGGGGGAAGGCGAGAACTGACTCCATAAATTTACCCTGACTTCCATATCCCTCTCTCTCTCTCTCTCTCTCTCTCTCTCTCTCACACACACACACACACACACACACACATCATCATCATCATCATCATCATCATCATCATTTTAAAAAATATTAAAGACAAGACAGAGAAAGGCAATAGAGGATTGGGGGTGTAGCCTGGTTGGTAAAGTACTTACTTGCCTAGCAGGCACAAACCCTTGAGTGCACCAGATTTTCTGTCACTTTTTAGTAAAGATGATGTTTGTAGAAACAGGACTGTACCTACCCACACAGCTAAATGCAAAGTCCTAGAATTCGTATTTTATTTTGAAATACGGTCTCACTATGTATCCCCGGCTGACTTGGAATTCTCCATGTGGATCAGGCTGGCCTCAAACTCACAGAAATTCACCTGCCTCTTGAGGCCTCCTGGGTGCTGGGATTAAAAGTTTGTGTGGTACCACGCCCAGCTAGAAACTATTATATATATATATGAAAAGAGAAAGTAAAAATGGAACAAGAAAACAAAGAGAAGTGGAGAAAGAGACAGAGAAGTCCGGTGGGGGGGACACCCTTGGTGTCCCGTGTCTGTAATCCCTGCGCTCTGGGAAACTGAGGCAGAAACATTGCGGGATTGAGTTACACAGCGACACGCGCACACACGCAGATGGAGCTAGATAGATGGCTGACTGACTGGATGGGGTAGGGAGAAGAGAGGGGAGGGGAGGGGAGGGGAGGGAGGGGAGGGGAGGGTTTCTCCACGGAGTTGAAGAGGGTCTGGAGTCAGGAAGAGACCAACGATTTCATTCCTTATCCCTCTGGGCAGGCTGAGATTTCCCTTTCCTTCCGCAGGGACCCCAATGACCCTCGAGACTCCAAGTCCCCACAGTGGCCACCGTACACCACTGGAGCGCAGCAATATGTGAGCCTAAACCTGAAGCCGTTGGAGGTGCGGCGGGGGCTGCGCGCCCAGACCTGCGCCTTCTGGAATCGCTTTCTCCCCAAATTGCTCAGCGCCACCGGTAGGGGCGGTGTCGGGAGGACGAGGCGGCAAGGGTTGGAAGGAGGGGAGACAAAAGGGGTGCAAAGACAGGGTGTAATCCCTCTCTTCTCCACCTCCCCTAGCCTCGGAGGCTCCCAGCACCTGCCCAAGCCCCGCCCATGGGGAGGCTGCCCCGAGGCCCAGGCCAGACTTATCCCTGTGCCTCCTCCTTCTCTTGCTTTTCCTCCTCCACTCGCGGCTTCCGTGGCTGTGACTACAGTCTCTTCCCCCTCTGGCCTCAGAGGACACTTTAGTATGTGGCTGGGAGGAAAAAAAGAGGCCCCTCTCAGGGATACAGCGCCCCACCCCCTTCTCAAGCGGAGACCAGCTAGACAGACTCAGGGATCTACACACCATTGTTTAAAGCGAAAATTCAAAAACCAGTTTTCTTTAATGTAAAATTATCATTTGCAAGTTGAGCCTGATATTGAGGGGGAAGGACCCGGGGCTAGACAGAGCCAGCTAACGGGGCTTATAACCGCCAACCATCTCTGTATCTTCTCTTCCTCCCTCCCCCCCAACCCATGGACCCTCCTCCCATTCCGATCCTGTCCGTCCCCTCCATCTTCCGGTCATTGCTCTCCTCCTCTCTCCTTCCTGCCGCCCTTCTCCTCCACCTCTGCTCTCATCCTCCGGATCATCATCCACTGTTCTCTTTCCACCACACCATTTCGGCCTCCTGCGTGGCGTGCGTGGCGGCGCCCTCGACGGCCCCTCTCACTGTCCGACCTGCTGGGTTTCCTCCTCCCGCTCTCGCGGGGCGCCCCGGCTGCAGACACGCTGGACGAGGCGGAGCGCCAGTGGAAGGCCGAGTTCCACCGCTGGAGCTCCTACATGGTGCACTGGAAGAACCAGTTCGACCACTACAGCAAGCAGGAGCGCTGCTCAGACCTGTGACGGGGACCTCAGGTCCCGCCGCCCTGCCCCAGCCCCTAGCTGTATATACACTATTTATTTAAGGGCTGGGATATAACACAACCGAGCCCCAGGCCCTGCACACCCCGTCCCGACTCCTCCACCAGGGGCTCCCCATCTTCTGCATGTCTGGGGCCGAGCCCCCCTCCCCGCGGTGCCTTCGCCCCTCTGGGCCGCCAATAAACTGTTACAGCCACTAGAGTCTGTGCGACTGGCGGGAAGTCGGGGCGGGGACCGAGCCTCCGGGACGCCGGGAACAGGAGCCCCGGGATTGGCGCACACTGCTGCACCTTGCCCGCAGCATCCGGCGGAAGCAAGTCCTGGCCCGCCCCCTTGGGCGGAGCTTGCGAGTGCGGAGCAAGTCGTGCTCGCCCGCGCCTCTCCGAAGGCTCAGAAGTCGGTGTCTACTTGGGGCGCCCCTCCTGCTTCGTGCTTCGGCTCGGTGAGGGTTCCCCGGGCCTGCGCGCTCACCCTGCCCGCAGCTAGCCCCAGAAAAGACCGGGAACCCGGAACTCGCCCCGCCTCGGCGACGGCTGCCCCACTGAGCGCCCTGGAGCTGCTGAGAGACGTGCACCTGGGCCTGGCGCTGCCCTGCCGGGTCCCGCCCGCCTGGCCCTGCTCTCGGGCCACTACCTTTACTATCACTACGGCTGCGACGGCCTGGATGACCGCGGCTGGGGATGCGGCTACCGCACCCTGCAGACACTGTGCTCTTGGCCGGAGGGCCAGTCCTCGGGCGTGCCTGGGCTGGCAGCCATACAGGCTGCCCTGGAGGACATGGGCGACAAGCCCCTCGGGTTCCGGGGCTCTCGGGATTGGATCGGCTGTGTAGAGGCCAGCCTCTGCCTTGAACACTTCGGAGGACCTCAGGGACGCCTGTGCCACGTGCCCCGTGGAGCCGGACTTGTGGGAGAACTGGAGCGGCTCTATTCCCACTTCCTGGAGGGCGGCGGCCCAGTAATGGTGGGAGGGGACGCAGATGCTCAGTCCAAAGCCTTGCTAGGAGTCTGCGAGGGGCCAGGTAGGGACACCTATGTACTGACACTGGACCCACACTACTGGGGCACTCCGAAGAGCCATAGTCAACTGCAAGCTGCTGGGTGGGTGGGCTGGCGAACGGTAAGCAGCGTCTTTGATTCCAATTCCTTCTACAACCTGTGCTTGACCAGCCGTACCTGATCGCGCACCCAGCCTGCACTGTGGGACAGGCACCTGTTACTTCTCACAGGTGCCCAGCAGACAAGTCTTTTCCAGCACCAAAAATCTGGGACAGGGGCAATGACACAGGCAGGTGGATCTGAGTTCAGAGCCAGCCTGAAATTCTAGGCAAGGCAGGGTTACAGAGAAAGACACTGTTCTCAAAATAATAACAAACTGGTATAATTCAGCTCACTATGGTCCAGCCTGTGTCTGGGAAAAGGCGTACCGCACACAGTTAAGAGACACTACCAAAGTGCTTTTACTAGCAGGAAAAATAACGTACAAAACAATCTCAGCTGATGGGGTAAAGTAGTCGGGTACAGATGGTAATGGTGTAAAGAGAGGGCAAGTGGACTGTTCAAAGGGCTTAAAAGAAATCAACGTCATCTGGGGCATCCAGGTCGCGGTACTCCACTATGGCCCTCGGGTCTCCTCGAACCATCCTGTGAAATAAAGGAGTGTGAGGAGACACAAGTCCCTGGCAGAGGAGGGGAAGAAGCCTGGGTCCCTCCTTTCAGGCTCACCTGTTCCGAGGTTTCCCAGGATATCCTCCTTGGCCTCGAAACGCATCATAGTTCCCGCGGCCGGCACCATATGGAGCATGGGGGTATGGAGGCCCTCCTGTTGGGACTGCAGGGCGGACAGCACCAGCTATGAGAAAGACCCGGGTTGAACTAGAAACTGACCTCAACCTCAGCCTAGCTAAGCTGTGTAGCCCCCCACCAACACCAAGCCCCTCCATCCTTTCCACTCACCTCCATAGCCCAAGATGGGAGGCCGGGGCTGACCATACGGCATCAAGCCCTGGGGCGTCTGGTGTGGGTAGGGAAGTCCTGGGGTCAGGCCTGGGGGGAGTACAGCAGGACAGGAACATGAATTACTGCGGGGGAGGAAAGGGGTGACAGGGGTTCTAGGAATGCGGCCTGGGGACTGGTGGGTAGGCTGCTTCTCAAGGACTAAGGAACCCAAGAAGAGATGGGCAACCCCATGGATCGTATCTTACTCTGGGCGGGGCCGGGGGGCTGAGCCGGCTTGATCTCGGGCAAAGCGGGGCGCTTGGCGTCCGTGAGGAAGTTGTTAAAAAACGCCACCTCCTTCTTCACCTCTTCGATCTTCTCCGCGTGCTTGTTGAAGATGTGTTTGCGCACAAACTCCGGGCCCTGGGGGAAGAGGGCGAGGACAGAGGACGCTGCAGGCCCTTCCCTCCGACCCCCACCTGGAAGGTCACAGGCCTCCTCCAGTCCTTTGGGGGTCCTGCTGCCCCAAGGCCACCTCCCACTCCACCCACCAATTAAGTCTCTTCACATCCCAGACCTTGAATTTCTTGCCACTGAGAGGACATAGCCACTTATCCTTGCCCAGTTCCTGCGTGTTGGAGGTGACAAACTTCTCTACTTCCTGCTCGGGGTCTTTGCGACCCATCTTCTGGGCCTCTTCTTCAGAAAGGGATTCGCGCACACTCAGCAGTGGGGTCAGTTTCTCCTCAAACGTCTTCTGCCACTCCAGCACTGTGTGGAGGACAGGGCAGGATGAGGGGGCTGGAAGCAGGGGTGAGGAGGGACAGAAGACAGACTTGGGGGAGCTGGAGTGTACCTTCTCCGTGGCTGATCCGGTTGGGAGGCATGGGCCCCCGGACGTGGATTATGCCGCAGCGGTTAGGCATCTCATCCTCATTGGGGTACTCACAAGTGTTGTAATAATCCAGAGAGTGCACAATGCGCAGATAGAGGAGGAGTTTATCTAAGACCTGAGGGAGGGGACACACAAGGTCACGACTCAGCCCTGCACCTCTCAGCCATTCTACCCCAGGTGGTCAGAACCGGCACCTTGATCAGCTTCTCATCCCTCTCCACATTGATCTCGGCTGGGTTGCCTTCCTTGGGAGGCTCCTCAGGAGGAGGCCCTCCACTGCTCCCCAGAAGCTCCTCCTCCTCGGCACTCACTTCCTCAATCAGGTAGTCAGTGATGTTCTTCAGGATGGGGTTTTGCGAGGGCAGACTCTAACAGGGATGAGACGGACAATGAGGCAGAGCAATCAACCCAGAAACAGACACGAGGAGGTGCTTCCAACCACTCGCCACAACCCTAGGCTCTTCCTTCCTGGCCCAGAATGACTGCGCTGCTGTTGGGAGCTGGGGGAGACACCACCCAGAGGGGCAAATAAGGGAGGTGGTGGGTGGGACCCAGGCAGGGGTCATGAAAATAAGGAAGTGAGGTAGGTCAGATGGCAGGTCAGGGGTAGTGAGTTATCTCGGTTGTTCCGTCAGTCACAGACTCAACTCCTGTTCTACACTTTACCCCATTCCCACTACTGAACTGGGGGGGGAGGGGCACAAGGAGCCATTGGGTGCACTGGAAACAAGCCCCGGGAGTCACTGACTGTGGGCGCGGGAGGTGTCCCGGGCTCCGAGGCCCAGAGCTGGGTCCTGTCATCCAGGGTGTGGATCAGCTTGGCGGCTAGTTTGATGTCATTGCGCACTATCTGTTTGTGCTGTGTGATGCCGTTGATGTTGCGGACACGCCGGGTCAGATCTCTGTTCACACCAGGACTCAGTTCACACTCGCGGAGCTGTAGGGACACAATCAACAAGCTGGCCACCCACTACCCCTGAGGACTGGGCCCTATCTATAACCCTGGTGGTTAAACCCAAACTCCCCAGGGACGGGGACCCGAGGGGTCACAGCCCCACGCTTCTCAGACAGAGTGAAGCAAGGCGAACCTTCATGGCTACAAGTGGTCATGGGAGAGGTGGACAGGCAGGGCCTGGCGATGCTCCCTCCCTGCAGCCTGGGCCCAGCACTTACCCGGATGTTCTGCAGGTTCCAACATATCTCTTTAATGTTAACACTGCGGTCAAAAGTCACCCAGCCACGGCGAAAAAACCTACAGAAGAAAGCTTGTCAGCACAGTCCTGGATGGAGCCAAGGACCCACTGCCTCGTCTCCTCGCACCATCCCCACGGTGTCCAGCTCCTCACCTCCTCTCGGGCTGGGGCTCTGACAATGCCACTCGCATAAAGCCTGGGTATCTTTTACAAAGCTGCAGGAACCAAGGAAAGAGAAGCCAGTGACTCCACTCCCTCCTCATCTCCACTCTTTAGAACCTAAAGAAGTAGCCTTCACCCCAGCACCCCAGAACCACAATGCACACCAAACTATGGCAAAGGCAGCCTCACCCCGGAGGATGGGAAACTCACCCCAAACCCGCCCCCAAGCCCGCTGTCCCACTCACAGAGATGATCTCTGCCCTGGAGATGTTGGGGGCGATGTTGCGCATGAAGAGCGAGCACGTCTTGTGCAGGGGCCGGGGCTTACACTCCAGCCCGGCAGCAGTAGCGGCGGCGGCAGTGGTGGCATCCTTAGGTTTCTCCCTCTCCTCCTCCTTGGGCTTCTCCTTCTCCTTAAGTGCTTCTTCTGCGCAGGAAAGAGAGAGGAACTGGTATGGGGTTCTTGACTGGGTGGAGCAGCAGTCACAGCAGGCATCACCCCACAGAACCCCTTCCCACCAGACTGTCCGCAGCAGCTCTCTCTGACCCCCACCCCCCCAGTAAAACAAAGGAGCGCACCCGCCTCCTCCTTCTCCTCCTCGGCTTGCCCACTCTCCGACTCGGACTCGGACTCGGACACGCTGCCCTCATCGAAGCTGTCGTCACCGCTGTGCTTCCGGTTCCGCTTCTTGCTCTGTGGGAGCAGGAGCCGGTCAGTCAAGACCCCCTGGATCCGCCCACACCCCTGCCTCACGCACACACCTCACCTTTTTGGGTTCCTTCTCAGTCTCTTCCTTCTTCTCCTCCTTGTCCCCGTCGGCCTCAGACTTCTTGGTCTTGTCGTCATTAGAACTGTCGTTTTCAGCCTGCAGGAAGACAGTCTGAGAACGCCGACCTCTCCTGGGGCTGCTGCTGCTGCACCAGGACCCCAGACCCCCATCCCCAGGTGGAGGCTCCAGCTCCCTCAGCCCGCCTCGCTCGCTCGTTCGTGACCTGTTTGCCCTCCTCTTTCTTCTCCTCCTTGTCGTTGACCTTGCGCTCTCCGTCCCCCGGGCCTGCTCCAGCACGGCCCTCCTCTTTCTTGCTGGCCTCCCCAGTCTTGCCCGCCTGTTCCTCCTCTTCCTCCTGCTCCAGGATTCGGAGATCATTCTCCGTGCCGCCTTCCATCTTAATGACAGCTACAATAAGCAGCAGAGGTCATGACCCACAAACTCAGGCTTCCACGCCCAGCCCAGCCCAGTCCAGCCCAGCCTCCCGGCCGCTAAGCCCACACCTGCATCTAACATCTTCACAATGGCGTCAGCTTTGTCTATGTCCAGGAGAAGGTTATCAAACCAGCCGCTCTCCATGAGGGACAGAAACACCTTCAGTCGGTTCTGCAGGGCCCCCCGGGCCTCCTGCCGGCGCTTTCCCACCTCATCAGGGTGGTACTTGGATCGGAACCTGAGGAGGAAGCAGCAGCAGGGTGGGAGAAACAGCAGTTACCACAGGCCCAGGCCAGGCTGTGGGGAGGGGCCCAAGGAAGGCGGGGCCGAGCCTCTCACACCCACAGGAGGTCATCACATCAACAAAGGGGTGCACTAAAACCACCCAACAGCCAGAGGAGCCAGAGGTCATGCTCTGGAAAGATCTGGGGGAGCACCAGGAACTGGGAGTTGTGAGGAGGACTGTGGCTCTGGTCAGGCCAGGCTCAGGAGGGCAGCTCTCCCCTGTGGGAAGCACTAGTGTGGGAGCGGCTCACTCCCAACGCCTCAGAGGAAAGCTACTTGAGCAGGAGCCCCCGAGACCTCCCTCTCCTGGCCAAGCCCAGCCGAGGTTCCCGCCAACTCCCTCCACCCCAGGTGGAGCCAGAAGGAGACCTGAAGTGGACCAGATAGAAAAGCCAAAAGGCAGGACACCTTTCTTCCCTGGTGGGAGAAGGCAGGGAAGGGACAGGAGAGAGCGAAGGTGAGTGAGGCCAAGTGCCCGCACAGCCTCGGAGAGGCCCGTGGGAGAGAAAGAGGGCTGGAGGGTCAGGGTTCGGGGGAGTGTGAAAAGGAAAGCATTTTAATAGGCCTCTGAGGGTAGAAGGAGACCAAAGCAGAAGCAATTGGGGTATGAGAAAAAGAGAAATGGGGAATGTAAGGAGGGCCCAGAAATCTAAAACAAAGACAGACTAAGGGTTAAGAAGACAAAACAGGAAGTGTTCAGCAGAGAGAAGGACATGGACAGAGAAAGATGAGGTTCATGAGCGGTCCAAAGACACACAGGGCAGGCAGTCAGAGGGGCACACGAGGACAGGACAGGACAGGCTGAGCAGAGAGGAAGGCCGCAGGCGTCACCTCCAGGATCTTTACCTTGGCTGCTTGGTCAAACAGAGCTCAAGATTTAACTAGTGGCGCCCAGGGCCCATGCTGGCTGGCGGGCTGCCCGCTGGCTCCCGGCTGGGGTGACCGGCCTAGATGCCCCGCCCCCGCGGGCCTCCGCGGTGGGGGCCCTGACTGACTAGCTGCCTAAGCAATACATTCAGCTAGACCACTGCATTGTGCACAGCGGTGCCCTGCCTGTCTGCCTGGCCGGGCCCCGCCGCTCTGCCCAGGGGCTCATGTATGGGCTGGGTATGGTGGGGGTGGGTTTGCTCCGAGCTCCGTCGATGAGCGGGTGTAGTTCCCAGTTCTGGCTCTTTTCAAGGAGGAGGAGCAGAAAGAGGATGAGGAGGAGGAGCAGGAGAGGGGAAAAGATGGTTGATTAAAATTAAAACATCCACATAAGGAAAAAAAACTCAAATTCTTTTTTCTGTCAAACGACCCTGAGATCTTGGCTGTTCTTGTCTGGCTTCACTGGTTGCCACACTGGGTCCTGGTGACTGGGGACGACAATGACCCACACCAACACGAGGGTCGCAGTCTTTGCGCTGCCCCAAGAGGCTAAGGAGCTCTGGTCAGCTGCCTGGAAGTGTCCCAGCGGAGAAGGGAGATGGTGGGGTCCCACCAGTCAACACTCTCCCTCCCCTCCCCCACTCCCAGGAAGTGCCATGTGGGGAGACTGGAGGAGGACAGGGCTGCAGTTCCTCCAGTCAGACCAGAGAAAGGGGCCGGGGTGGGGGTGGGGGGCAGACAAGCAGGGGCACTCACCACTCCTCATCTTTATGAGCCAGGAAGAAGTCCTGCATCTGCTGCCTTCTGAAGTCGAGCTTGTAGTCATTGTAGCGCTTGACTGCCTCGGTCTCATCCACAGAGTCATCCAGGGACAGGAGGAACTCTTTGAAGGACTTCATTATGGGTGGAGGCACCCCCAAGTCAATCTCCGCAATGCTGCCCAGCCTGGGGGGGGGAAGGCTTGCTTGTGAAGGGAAGTGGAGCCGAGGTAGTCAGACACCCCGTCCTTGGCCCACACGCCCACCACCCCAAGCAGTAAGTGCTACACCTCACAGGCACCCACAACCTAGCTAGCCCTCTCTGGCAGTCCCAGACACTCCCGAAACCTGGAAATTCCCTTCTCCCCAGAACCCCGGCTTTACCTGGCCTGGATAGGCAGGACGTGGTGCTGCATGATGTGGACGTCTGGGTGGCCCCAGGGCTGGGGGGGGCCGTAGGTTGGTCCCCCACCCCCCCCAGCATAGGGCATGTCATAGCCACTGTGGTATGGGTCAGAGCTGTGCTCATCCCTGAGGGTGGGGGACACAAAAGTCAGATACAGAAAGACCCAGACCATCTCTCCAGAACACGGACAGGGAAGAGGAGGGCACACGTAGGACAGTCTCTCACCCAAGGGATAAAGGGACAAAGCACGCTGGTGCGTGGGACGACCAAGACAAGGAAGCAACCAGCTTTCAGCAGCAAGAGAGGAAAGGGATGCCACCTCACCAGTCTCTCCGCATGCGCTTTTGTGGAGGGCTAAGTTCGTGGCGAGGGGGAGAGAAACGCTCCCTTCTGTTCCGGTCATAGTCTCGATATTCACCCCGACTGCGGCGCTCACGACCACGGTCCCACTCTCTGGAAGTAAGAACAAATCACAATAATAAAGACGGTAGCTAGGATGGAGATGTGGATGCATTGGTGGAAGGCCTGTCTAGAACACACAGGCCTAGCCGCGAGTGGTGGTGCACGCCTTGATCCCAGCGATCAGGAGGCAGAGGCAGGCAGATCTCCGTGAGTTTGAGGCCAGCCTGGTCTACAAAGGGAAGTTCCAGGACAGCCAGGGCTACACAGAGAAACCGTCTTAAAAAAAGAAAGAAAGAAAGAAAACACAGGCCTGGGTCCCTTCCCTACCACTGCACACGAGCAAACAAAAACCCAGCAGCTTGTCAGCTGTGGTGGCTCACACACAAGCGGCCTGGCACTCCCGAGGTGAGCAAGCTGATCCTTTTGAACCTACCTCCTGCTTCCATTTCCCGGGTGCACAATCACAGGCACACTTCACCACACCCACCTACCTCAAAACCACCCGTTAATACCCATTTCTTTATAGCTAGTGCTTCCTGAGTTCGCTCCACACGGAGCCGGGCCGTGGCCCCAGGCCTGCCGCCCTGTCCAATAACTTGAGGCGGCGACCCTAAACTGCATAGGCTTCCCATGAACTCACTCTGTACACTCGGCTGAACCTGAAATGGAGATCCTTCTGCCTCCGTTTCAAGAGGTGAGAGTATAAGGTTCTATCACAAAGGTACTTGGGGAGGAGCACTGTCCTCATCAAGGTCTGGCTTAGAAGAGCCTCTATAGTGATAAGATGGGAGGAAGACAACCGTCCCCACACACACATGTATTATCATGTAAGGAACACTTCAACGGCTGTTTCAGATAATGTGGGTTATGCTTCTGGCTTCCACACAAAGTTAACAGAATCATGCTATGCTGGCAGAGATCTCAAACTCTTAAACTCAAGCAATCCTCCTGTCTCAACCTCTCAAGCAGCTGGGCTAGGGAGTTTTTTTTTTTTTTGGGGGGGGGAATATTTATCTTTTAGACAGGGTCTTTCTATGTAGTTCTGGCTGTCCAAGAACTCACTATGTAGACCAGGCTAGCCTCAAACTCAGACATCCTCCAGTACCTGACTCCTGGGATTAATTAAAGGTGTGAGCCACCTTGCCCAGTTCTCTTTCTGTTTTTTGAGACAGAATCTCAAAATCTGTAGTCATGGCTGGCCAGAACTCTCTACTTAGACCAGGATTGTCTCCAGTGTGCACAAACCCTCCTGCGTTTGCCTCAGGGGTGTGATACAGGTGTGAGCTCTCTCCTTGAAGAGGCAGTTTAAGAGTGAGCGGAAGCAAGCGAGGTATAATTCTACACATGAGAGCAAACTGAGCTACATAACACCCTATCTCAACATTAGTCGCACTGTTTCACCAAAACCACACCAGCAGGCTAGGGCTGTAGCTCAGTGGTAAAACACTTGCCTAGAATGTTCAATGCCCTTCTGTTCATTGTGCTACCAGCTCTTTGAGCAGTTCCTGCTGATTCTCACTATATAGTATAAGATGCATTTCACAGGGTATGGGGGCACAAGCCTTCAATCTCAGCACTTGGGAGGCAGAGGCAGAGGCAGAAGCAGGTGGATCTCTGAGTTCCAAGGCCAGCCTGATCTACAAAGTGAGTTCCAGGACAGCCAGGGCTACAGAGAAACCCTGTCTCAAAAAACAAATGATATATTTCATAAAAGACTGCTCATCTCAGAACAGTCTAAACACTAGGACTGTCAAGTTCATACTGATAGATACAAGTTTTCTAAACTCTGTTTCAATCAGCAAGTTCCATTAGCAACAAATATTGACAGCGTTCTTCTAAGTAACAACTTCTCTTCACTTACTCTCCCTCACAAGTCTGCTCCACTAAATAAGGCTGAAGCCCCAGTGTTGACCCCGCTCAAGTAGAACTGCACCTTCAGGCTCCCTGGCCAACCACACAACTGCTCTTGCCCAAGGCTGCAGCCACCCCACAGCACACACACACACAGCACAGTGCTCTGTTATGCACACTTCTCATCCATCACTCATCCTGAAAACCAAACCAGAAACAAAGACTCAGCGTCTATGGGGACACTAACTGATGTGCTTTCTTCAAGCTGGCGTCCTTGTCCTGAGCTCTGTGCCAAGGCACCTGAGGCTTTAACCAGCACTCCTGAAGCACCACTAACAAAGGCAGCAATGTGTCCAGACAGTTTGGGAACCACTACACCAAGTATGTGTCTGAACTGTGTCGTGCCTACTGACCTCAAGCTGTTCCCATCACCTGTGCTTAGGGAATTCCCTAGATATCCAGCTAAGTGACCCTTTCCCATGGCTCTCCCCAACACTACACTTACGCCTTGAACACTATCTGCTCCTTAGAACCTGGTTCCTCTGCAATGACCCCCGCTCATGTCTATTTGTGGCATGTACCCAAAGCCACTCTGACCTCACACTACTGAACTCTGAAGGACTGCATCTAGTGTCAGACTCAGAAAAGCAACTCTGAGCTTCTTCTTTCTTGAAGAAGCACAAAGGAGAGAGCTGGGTATGGTGACTCACTCGTAACTCCAGCACTGAAGAGGCTGAGGCCTAGGAATCAAATGGTAGCTCACAACCATGTCAACTCCACTTCCAAGTATACCACTCTGTTCTAGCTTCCTACAGGTATCAGGCACAGCATAAATACAGGTAAGATAAAACACTCAAACATTAAAAAAAAAATCTTGCTGGTGGTGGTGGCACATGCCTTTTTATCCCAGCACTGGGAAAGCAGAGGCAGCTGAGACTACATAGAGACCCTGTCTCAAAAAAAAAGATAAGCTGGGTGGTGGTGGCGCACACTTTTAATCCCAGCACTCAGAAGGCAGAGCCAGGCGGATCTCTGTGAGTTCGTGGCCAGCCTGGTCTACAGAGCCAGTTCCAGGACACCAAAACTACACGGAGAAACCTTGTCTCAAAAAAAAAAAAAAAAAAAAAAAAAAAGACAAAACAAGCAAACAAATAAATAAATGATGCAATTTACAAGTAATAAATACCTAAGTACTCCCTAGACTGGGGGCGTAACTCGGCTCAGTGCTTGCCCAGCAAGCACAAAGCCCTGGGTCCCATCCCAGGCACAGCTTAAACAAGGATGTGGTGGTGCATGCCTGAATCCCAGCACTGGGGAAGGGAGACAGAAGCTGAATGTCATCCGCAGCTACCCAAAAAGTTCCAGGCCAACAGGGCTATAGGAAACTCCATCTTTCCAATGGAAAGAAGGGAGGGAAAAGGAAAGAAATGCAAACTCCTGATGCCCGAACAAAGACTGATTTTCCCACTCAAACTTTTCTTCCTAACGCTTCGATCTGTTTATTCGTCTTTATTGTTCTGGTTTGAGATGGGGGTCTGTGGCCTTAGGCCTGCATGAAAGATGCAGTGGCCCATCCAACCAGCTGGGTTGGGCTCCCGTCCACCCCTACTTCTGGCTGTCGCTTTGATCTTAAAGGCCTCTCAAAATCTGAGACAACGGTGAATAGATTGAATCACAGAAAAAAAACAAAAAAAAAACGGTCCAATGGTGGATTACATCCTAACAACATTTTATAAGGGAAAAGGCAATGCAAATATAAAGTGGGACGGAATAACACCTCGGAGCGGAAAGGTTGTGTCTGGGGGGCGGGGTACGTTAATGTTGCCTCACCGGTCATTCCAATCGTCCCCTCGCCGTCTCTCATCTCTCTCCCGGGAACGGTCATAGTCGCTGCGCTCTCTTCGAAACTTGTCCCTGCGCCTTCGATCGTATTCGTCATCGCTGTCCCCCATAGCGCTGTCAGAGGAGGCCTGGGGCCCGGCGGCGGGTGGACAAGGTGGTGATGAGCCAGGGCCAGAGGAGGGGCAGGCCCCCGGGGGCAGCGCGCCCGCCTCCCTCCCGCCGAGGCCGGCCTGCCATCCCGGGCTGGGCGCTCGCTCCGACAGTTTCCCTGAACCCAGGGGTTCCCCCTTGTCCACCCCCGACGCCCCCGGGCACGGTCCTCTCCGGCCGATCCCGCCACCCGGGCCTTTCCTTCCCCTCCCCCACCTGGCAGCGGCCGGGGCCGTTGGGAGCGCGCGCCGGCGGGCTTGTTTTCCGGGCGGACCGGAACGCGCGACGACGGGGTCGCAAGGAGGGTTGGACGGAGACGCGGGGATTCTCGGGCCCGGAGGCCGAGGAGAGACGAGAGGGAGACCGCGGAGGGTGAGGGGGACCCGCGCGGACAGTGCGCCACCCCCGGAGCCCGGCTTCTAACTAAAACAAGCCCCCGGCCAAACTAAAACTAAGAGAGAAAGAGAGAGAGAGAGAGAGAGAACAAGGGAATGATGGGAAGAGGGTGGAGACGCGGAAATCTCGCGCGGTTTTACGACAAGACTCGCTCAAAGCGCTAGGAGCTACGGAAGCTGAGCGGGACCAAGCCTGGCCTCCTGAACGTGGTCGTTCCTTTTGAACACGAGGAGGATGGAGATGGAGAGTTTCGCTGCCCACTAACGTCTCCTGGGTCGGAGCTAGTTTGCATCCAGAGGTGGCGTTGCAAGAGCCCTGGGCTGGGGCACTTTTTGACCTCTTCAGGGGTGGATTTGCCCTCTCCTCCTGCTATGGATGGGTTTGAGGACTGTGGGTGTCCAGGGAATAATGCACAGAAGCAACCATTTTAAAGGCATCGCCTCCCACCATTTTCTTCTGCCGCAGAAACCCACAGTATGTGCTACCTGCAAAACGCATCCTTCCTGCTTTTCTTGGACAGAGGCGCCTAATAGTGCAAACCGTGCAAATCTCAGTGTTAATGCCCATTACTTTAATGGGAAGCAGTACGTAGCAGTCTGGAAACAACTACCGGGATCCAGTGGCTCCCAGTTGAAACGCATAATTCCCCAAGATAACACTAAGCCCTTCTCAATGAATAAAATACCAAGCTAGAGAATGGAGCATGCAACAGCCTTGCTCCCAGCAAGAAAATCCCAACATGTAAAAAGGTGTCTTTATGCCGGCGGTGGTGGCGCACACCTTTAATCCCAGCACTCCGGAGGCAGAGCCAGGTGGTTCTCTGTGAGTTCAGGCCCCTGTCTCAAAAAAAAAAAAAAAAAAAAAGAGTGTCTTTACAACAAGGGCATTTAAAAATTTAGTACAGTCATGTTGGCACAGCCCTGCGATCCCAGCTACTGAGGAAGTTGAAGCAGGAGAATCACAAATTCAAGGGCTGCAGAATGAGTTCAAAGCCAGCCTGGACAATTTAGTGAAACCTTGTCTCAAAAGCACTTTCCAAAAAGGTCTGGAAAGATGGTTCAGTGGTTAAGAGCACTTCCTGCTCTTGCAGTGAGCCAGAGTTTGATTCACAGCATCCATTATGCCTGGTGGCTCACAGGCTGTTAACTCCGGTTCCTGGGGATCTGATGACCTCTTGTGGACTACAAGGGCACTATGCTCAAATGTACGTATACCCATACATACACACTACACACACATAATTTTTTTCTTTGTGTAGCCCTGGCTATCCTGGAACACCCTCTGAAGACCTCTGCCTCCCAAGTGCTGGGATTAAAGGCATGTGCCACCCCACCCAGCTCATCCACACATAATTTAAGAAAAGGGAAGCAACCGGGTGGTGGTGGTGGTGGTGGCGGCGGCGGCGGCAGCGGCGGCGGCGGCGGCGCACGCCTTTAGTCCCAGCACTCGGGAGGCAGAGGCAGGTGGATCTCTGTGAGTTCGAGGCCAGCCTGAGCTACAGAGCAAGATCCAGGAAAGGCACAAAGCTACACAGAAAAACCCTATCTTGAAAAACCAAAAAAGAAAGAAAATGAAAAGAGAAACAGTGGTATATATAGCTCAAAGATAGAATGCTTGCCTACCAAATGAAAAGACCTGGGTTTAGGATGTAAGAAACCAAGGAGAGGAGGCTAGGGGGTACAGTTCAGTGGTAGGGCATTTGTTTAGCCTGGGATGCATTAGAATCTGTCCTTTATAAAGGTAACTTGTCAGACCCTAAGAAGGACAGAGGGATCACCCTGGGAAGGGGAAATAGATAAGATCTCCTGGGTAAACTGGGGGGGGGTAGAGAGGAGGGGATGAGGGATGAGAACATGAGGAATCAGGATGGTTAAGTTAGGGGAGAGATGGAGAGGGAGTGCAATGAAAGAGATGGGGTTAGGGAGAAAACTGGTGCAGTGAAACTCCCAGGAATCCACAACTGACCCCAGCTAAGAGTCCTATGGAGCCGGGCGGTGGTGTCACATGCCTTTAATCCCAGCACTCTGGGAGGCAGAGGCAGGCGAATCTCTGAGTTTGAGTCCAGCCTGGTCTACAGTGAGCTCCAGGACAGCTAGGACTACACAGAGAAACCCTGTCTCGAAAAACAAACAAAAAGACTCCTAGCCAACAGTGCCTGATCTGGTTTTTCCTGTGAATACCCTCATTGTCATCAGAGAACCTTCATCCTGTAACTGACAGAAGCAGCTGCAGAGATCCACAGCCAAGCACTGGGCTGACCGCTGGGAGTCCAGTTGAAGAGAGGGAGGAGGGATAATATGAGCAAGGAGGGTCCGGATCATGGCGGGGAAAACCCACAGAGAAAGCTGACCTCACTCGTGGGAGCTCGCGGACTCTGGACCGACAGCTAAGGAGCCTGCATGGGACTGAGCTAGACCCTTGGCATGTGGGTGACAGTTGTGCGGCTTGGTCTGTTTGTGGGGCCCCTAGCAGTGGGACCAGGACCTGTCCCTGGCTCATGAACTGGCTTTCTGGAACCTATTCCCTATGGTGGGATGCCTCGCTCGGCCTTGATGCAGGGGAGAGGAGCTTGGTCCTGCCTCCACTCGATATGCCACACTTTGTTGACTCCCATGGGAGGCCTTAACCTTTCTGAATGGAGACAGAGGAGGAGTAGATGGGGAAGGGGGGGGTAAGAAAGGAGGTGGGGGAGAGAACGAGAGGAGAGGAGGGAGGAGAAACTGTGCTTGGTATGTAAAATAAATAAAAAGCTTTGTTTTGTTTTGTTTTGTTTTGTTTTAAAAAGTACCTCATCTGGCTTTAGACTATGCCATGGCATCATGGTTAAATGCACCACGAAGGTCAGCATCACTGGTAAGCACAGGACCTGCTCTAATGATGCCCTCTGGAAAGTGGTAAAGAAAACTGAAATCAACTAGCATGTCAAGTACATCGGCTCCTTCTGGGGCAAGACCAAGATGAAGAAGCAGGCCATTAGCATCTGGCACTGCGTTCCTGCATGAGAACCGCGGCTGGTGGGACCTGGACCTGCAACACCCCGTCGAGGTCAGTCAAGTCGGCCGTCGGAAGACCAAAGGAATCGAAAGACCAGTAGAAATGAAATCATTTGAGAAATCCCTAGCCTACAATAAATGGGTTAATTTATGATGTAACAACAACGAAAGCATAGGTTCGAAGCCGGGCATGGTGGCACACGCCTTTAATCCCAGCACTCGGGAAGCAGAGACAGGCAGATCTCCGCGAGTTCAAGGCCAGCCTGGGCTACAAAGAGAGTTCCAAGACAGCTAGAGTTACAGAGAAACACTATCTAGAAAAACCAAATAAACACATAAATAAAGTACAGGACATCATTCTTTTTCGGCACGATCTCACTATGTAGCCCTCACTGGCCTGGAACTCACTATGCAGTCCAGGCTGGCCTTGAACTCAGAGATCCGCCGGCCTCTGCCTCCCAAGTGCTAAGATTTGAGGTTTACATGGTGTCATCTTATAAGATTCCAATGAGGTGCTGGAGAGATGGCTCAGAGGTTAAGAGCACTGACTGCTCTTCCAGAGGCCCTGAGTTCAATTCCCAGCAACCACATGGTGGCTCACAACCATCTGTAATGAGATCTGGTGCCCTCTTCTGGCCTGCAGTCACACATGCTGTATACATAATAAATAAATAAATAAATAAATAAATAAATAAATAAATCTTAAAAAAAAAATTCCAATGAAACAGCAGACTTGAAAGTGCTTTTAAACTCTTCGGGGATTATTATTTCACGAAGAGAGGAGGAAGCAACGGTGTTTGGCGACCAACAGTAAAGGTTGATGTCGGGGCTGGGGGGCGGGGAGGTGATGGATGGGGGCTGAGATCCCAGCAGGTACTTCTAGGAAGAGTCAACAGTCAGTGGTGACAGTGGCCGAGAGCTCTTGGATGCGCCAGGCACTGCAAGCCTTGCACAGGATGTGCCCGTCCAGCGGGTAGCAGCCTTGACACTCACCCTCAGAGGACAGCAGCAGCCCACACTCCTATGGAGAGAAACCGCGCCTTCCCTAAGTGCTCCGTGTCTTTTCCCTTACTGTTCTCCCGCAGCCTCCCGGGCTCCGCAGAGCCCTTGCTCCTGGTCCGGGGACCGCCCCCCACCTCACCTCACACTTGTAACAGCCAATGTGGAAACTTCGATCCAGAGCAACGATTCTCACCGTCTCCTCCTGACCTGGTTCTGGCATGATGGCCCCACCACACACTGAGCACCGTGGGGCAAATTTCCTGAGGTGGAAGGGAACCAAGGGGGCTGTCAGGTCCCTCCCTCCCCACAGGAGGCTCACAGTGCAGCCCAGTGAAGGAGGAAAGGGGGAGGGAAATGAGAAGGAGTGGAGAGATGGCTTTTGGGTCTTGGGGAAGAAAGTGATGTCAAAGCAGGAGAGGACCAGAAGTTAGACAGACGTGAAGACACAGGCTAGGTCCTATATTCTGAGTTAAGGCAAGACCTGTGGAAATCCTCGATGCAGTGGATCTGGCTGGTGGCATCCACGGTGAAAGGGATGCCATCGAGGCCACGGTGACACACCACACAGGTGAAGCATCCAGGGTGGTAAGCCTTCCCCATAGCCCTCAGGATTCGGTCTAGGATGGGTTCAGAGCATGTGGAACACTTCTCCAAGGTGGCCTCATGGGAGAGAGAGGAAGGAGGGTCAGAGAGGGAAGCCACGGCAGTCAGGAGGCACACTGGTCTCCCACCCGTCCGGAGTGCGGAGTTCCCTGCACAGGAGTCAGTGGGAGGTGGTCTCGGCACGTCAGCATTGCAGCGTCTAGACAAGGAATTTAGCCTCCTCACACTTCCTTTTCCGGTTAGATGAGTCAACAGCAATGCCTGCCTCTGAGGAATGTTGTCAGACTTTCACAAATTACCTCAACTCTAAAATGCCTTCTAGCTGGGCATGGTGGTGACTGGCACACATCTGCTTTCCTAGCTCTTGGGAGGCTGAGGCAGGAGGGCCCATGACTTCAGGGCCAGCCTGGGCTACATAGTGAGACTTGGCCTGGAAGGAAGGAAAGAAGGAAGGAAGGCAGGAAGGCAGGCAGGCCGGCCTCCCACTTGAAAGGAACAGCTGTTCTCTGCCTCCCCTCCCCCTTCAGCTAGAATCCACATTTAACTCCTTGGTCTGGGGGCTGTAGCTCAGTTGGTAAGGTGTTTGCTTAGCATGCACGAAGCCCTGGGTTCTATTCCCAGCACCACAAAGAACAGATCTGGTGGGACACACCTGGAAGCTCCATACCCCGCGGACAGAAGCAGGAAATGCAAAGTCTTCCTTAGCTATACATAAGAGTTTCAGGCCAGCCTGGGATACATACTGCCCCCAAAACAACTAACAAGCAATCAAAGAAACAAAACCCCAAATCTTCTTTTGGTTGATGGATCAACTGATCTTTGGAAATGTGCGCCAGGCTGGCTTCAAACCCGCTTTGTAGCTGAGGCTGGCCTCAAACTCCTGATCATCTCTCCTCCAGATAGGTCACCACCACGTCCAGCTCCTTCCTTCTTGTAAATCAGCTTGAATCCCCAGCTTCAAGCCCCCTCTGTCTTCTACCCATCTGACTGAGTATCTGTCCCTCTCTTGGATGGGAACCCGCCTGCGCCCATCCTGATGCGTGGTTTACCCCGCTCTCCCCCGGCCCAACCACTCACCACATAGCAGCTCTCACAGTACGCCCTCCTCTCCACAGCATAGAAATGCTGGCCCCGGAGCTGGGCCCGACAGGTAGAACACACAAAACAACCAATATGGAAGACACGGTCCAGGGCCACAACCCCAGCCCCATCGCCAACGACGTCTTCCCCACAGCCACCACACCGACCTGAGGATTGAGAGCAACAGATCCGTCTGCACGGATCCACGACACCGGACCCACCGTCTCCTCCCTCCTCCCAGCCTACCCACCGGGCCAGCTCACCAAAGTACTCCCCGCTGGGCGGGTGGCTCATGTCATGCACCAGTTTCTTGGTCAGTCTCTCTAGTTCCTCTTCGGGAGGTTGGCTTAAGGGGACCTACAGTGAGAACCAGGGCTTTGTGGTCCGGCCTAGCCTCTGACTGACAGATACCATCAATAATCCGTAAGGTCAGGAGCCCTGGAATCTCATCTGAGAACATCTCTCAGAAGGTGATGGGGTGGGGTGGGGTGGTGGAAGAACCCTAGCCCCCCCCCTTTGGCCATCTGACCCTCGACCTCTGAGTACTACCAGGATTGGTGTGTTCGTTTATTTATTTTTTGAGACACTGTCTCATATAGCCTAGGCTGGCCTGGAACTCGTTATGTAGCCAAAGACGACCTTAATCTACTGATCCTCCGGTCTCTACCTCCCACCCTGCTTGGTTTATGTGGTGCTGTGGACAGAACCTTGGGACGCCTCGATACCACGCAAGCAGTCTACCAAGTGAACTACATCCCCAGCCCTAAAACCCAGTACTGTAAGTACCACCCAGCCTCCGTGCCACCCAGTGTCCTTCGATGACCACAACCCTCGGTGCCCCACCCCACCCCCACCCCAGACTTACCTGGGGCCCATGCCCACCTCCTCTTCCTCCTCCTGCTGGGCCATGTATCCCAGCGGCATCCTCCTTAAGCCCTGGTCCCGGCTCACGGTGGCTCCTATAGCCAGACCCCCAGACTTCACCACGGCCCGGCAAAGGAAAGTGGGGGCCTGGAGGCGGCCCCGAGGCCTGAGGGGCTCCCCGCCTCGGCAGTCCACAGCCTCTCACGGGCTGAGCCACCTTCACTTGTACAGGGAAAGCAGGACCAGCGGGCGTGCTGGCCGTAGCGTAGGAGGCTGGGGTGGGTCCGCCATAAGGGGATGCTGGGAGCATAGGGCTTGGACCGGCACCTCCACTGGGCTTCAGAGAGCCTGCGCGGTAAGCGTGGGGTGGAGGGGCCTCAAAAGCCTGGGGAGAGAAGGGATGCAGAAACACTGAGTAGGACCAGATCCGACGTCCATGCACGCCCAGGTGGGAACCCCAGGGAAGCAATGATTGCTGACAAGTTCCCACGGGGCAAGGCCTGCCCGAGCTAGGTGTTCATCAGTTGCAAAGAGGGTAGGTTAGGTCGGGGAGTGGAACGGGTGGCTTGAGGCTGAGAATCCACAGAAGGGAACTGGCTGGCTGGGGAATGGGAAGCAGACACAGGACACAGACCTGTCGGTCTGGTCGCCGAGGAGGAGGATGACTGCGACCCCCGTCCAGATCAGCCAACATGCTGGTAAGCGAGTCTATCTCAGCATCCAGGCTTCCAGGGCGGATGACGCCCCTGTCTGGCGGGAGCCCCTGGAGACAGAGCCAGAGCAGGGAGAGTAAATACAGAGCACACAAGCCCCGGGCTCCTCTCGCCTTCACCCCGACGAGGAGACCCACACCGACCCTCACCTCCAGCACTCACCTGCAGGCGCTGGGGTGCTCCGTGGGATCCCACCCAGGTAGGCCCCCGGTCGTCTGGTACCCCCGGAGGCTGGTAACATTGTTCGGGTGGGAGGGGGCAAAAGTTGACCCTGGGGTGGGGCTGGAGTGCTAAAAAAGGGAGGGAAGAGAGGTGGGAAGGGAGAAGGGTACCTCGCGGAGGCTGCCCTTCCCGGGGCGCCTCTCCGAGTCCTTCGCGGACTCGGGGCATCTGGGAGCGGACAGGAGTCAGGGAAGGTTGGAGCAAGGGTAAGGGCCTCTGGCTGGGGGAAGAGGCAGCAGGAAGCGGACAGGCAGCGGGGAAGAGGTGAAGGCGAGCGGCCAGTGGCTCTTCCGCCACCCCGGGGTGTGAGAGAGGAACACTTACTTGCTCCGTGGGCCGGTGGCGGCCCCAGGGCGCCTCGGGGAAGCGCTCTTCCCTGGGGGACTCGGGAGGGCTCTGGCTGCTTCGGGGGGAGCCAGGTGGGCCCAGACATGGTCTGGAATGGTTACTGCACTCCAGACAGAGGTCAGGGCCCCCACAAGCCCGGAGCCAGGGGCCTCGAGTCCCTTCCTTCCCCTTCCGTCCCACGCCCCGCTTGGGACTCCCGCAAAGAAACTTTTTCTTGGCTTTTTTTTTTTTCCCCTTCCTCCCCAATTTTGGGGACGGCCACGCCCCCTGACGTCACCGCATTCCTGGGGGAGGGTCACGTGGTCCCCTAAGCCCTAATCTGCAAACCCTCTCTCTCTCTCTCTCTTTCTCTCTCTCTCTCTCCTCTTCTCTCTCTCCTCTCCACTCTCTCTCTCTCCCCCTCTCCCTCTCTCTCTTCTCTTCTCTCTCCCTCTCTCTCTCTCTCTCTCTCTCTTCTCTTTCTCTCTCTCTCTCCCTCTCTCTCTCCTCTCCTCTCTCTCTTCTCTCCTTTCTCTTTCTCTTCTCTTTTCTCTCTCTCTCTCTCTCTCCTCTCTCTCCCTCTCTCTCCTCTCCCTCTCTCTCTCTCCCCCCCCCTCCCTCCCCTCTCCTCCTCCTTCTCTCTCTCTCTCTCTCTCTCTCTCTCTCTCTCTCTCTCCCTCTCTCTCTCCCTCTCTCTCTCCCCCCCCTCTCTCTCTCCCCCCCTCCCGTTAAGAAAGGCCCGCCCTCCTCCGGACCCAACCACAGGGTGGGCTGCAAACTGCTGCGGCCCAGCGACTCTCGCGGTGATCCCTGCTCCAGCTCCGCACGTGGCAGCCTCCCGCCGGCCGGGACCCTGAAGGTTCTGGTCCCCAACCCCCCTTGCAGATCTCTCCCTTCCCTCCCGCCTCCCTCTGGCCTCCCCACCAGCAGGGCTCCACCAGCCAGCCCGTAGTGTTTTGGTCTTTTATTAATGGTCAGTAGTTAGAAAAATAAAACAAAACACAAACATCGCCACCCAAGGACGTCGGGGAGAGGGAGGCGGTGCGTCTGTGGCCAGGATGGGGACACTGAGGTAGCCTAGAGTCACAGAAGAGACCAGCCCCTCTGGTCAAGGCACCAGTGAAGGAAGCGGAGGCAGGCCAGGGACAGGGCCGCGATGTCCTCCCCTGTACAATGGGGACAGCCACCCGGAATTAGTGTACTGTGTCCCCCCATGCAGAGGAGACCATGGTCCCCTCAAAACATCATCCGAAGGGCAGGGTCCATGGGGGAGGGGGTCCATTGTTCAGAACGGGCCTGGGCCCTCTCCATCCATCCAACGCTGTGTGAGCAGGCATCAGAGATCAGTACAGGTGACCGGAGTGACGCCATGAACAAGAAGGGTGGGACCCAGGTCACGGCTCAGGACTTCCAGCAGCGCCAGGTATCTGGGGTAGCGGGCGGGATCGGCAGGCGGTCGAGGCAGGTAGAGGAAGGTAAGGGCTGTGGTGGGCCCCTCCTCCCCATCCCTTCCTTCAGGGCCCCCAGGGCCGCCTCCTCCTGTGCCTCGGCCCTGCTGGGCACGCACCAGGGCGTTGGCGCTGCAAGCCAGAGCCTCGGCCTCTTCATCTCCTCGACCACCGTTCACAAAGTCCCCTTCCTCCTCCTCGGGCTCCCCGGTCTCGGCTCCTTCACCCCACGGCACCTCTTGCACCTCTGCCCGGATCCTGAGTTGACTCAACAGAGCCCGGAGCCGTCCCTCCGCTGCCCCAGGAGCCTCCCTAGGCCCCAAGCACAGGAAGATCCGGAGCCGGGCACTGTGCCAGGCGGGCACCATGCTTAAGATGGTAGCCATCTGCAGCAGGAAAAGGCCACAGACGTCCACGTAGCCGGGCCCACCCCGGGGCCGCAGCAGGTTCAAGGGCCACACGTCCACGTGATGGAGCTGAGCGCTGCTCCCGACCCCCGGCTTAGCCGCTCCGGGGGCAGAGCCCCACAAGCCCGGGCGAGGACCACATTCTTGTTCATCTTGAGAGCATCTGCCACCGTGGCCACGTAGTCCTGGGGACTGAGAGCCCGGGGGCTCCCAGGAGCCCGAGGTGGAGGGAACAGCGTGCTCAGGGCCGGCGACCCGCCCTCTCGGGTGCCCTCTGCAGGCTCGGAGAAGGCAGGGTCTGTTAGGAAATGGTCCTGGGGTGGGGCGTCATCGTAGAAACCGAGCACCAACGTGTTGGGCTTCATGCCGCCTAGGGGCAAAAAGAAGGGAGGCAGGAAGGAACAGAAATCAGGCTGAGGGCTGAATTTACACCACATAAAACGCGCCCACTCACACTTAGGTCACCCATGAGGTATGGCATCCCACTTGGCTGGGGCCCTTACAGCAGCCGCATTATACACACGTTTGCACAGTGATTGGGCTTTCTCAAACACTTTCACATGCATTTATTTGACTATCTCCAGGAATAATCTCCCCCACTTTAAATATGTAGATTTCACATTACGAATTTTTTTTTTCTTTTGCGGGGAGCGGTACTGGAGATTAAACCTGATGTTTTACCCATGCTCGGCAATCAACACTGAGCTACATTCCCAGCCTCATTTTAGATTTTGTTTCAGGTTTTGTTTTGGGTTTTTGCTTGCTTGCTTGCTTGCTCTCTTGCATTTATCGTTCTGGGACAGGGTTTCACTATGCAGCCCTGACTGGGCTGCAGCTCACTATGTAGACCAGGCTAGGCACAGACTCAGAAATCCACTTCCTTGTCTCCTGAGTACTGGGAGTAAAGGTATGCGCTTTAGGTTTTTGTTTTTTGAGACAAGCCTAGGACAACCTAGGCTTGCTTGGAACTCTGTGGCAGAAGATGACCTCAAACTCCTGATCTTCCCGCATCCTCCTCCCAAATGCTAGAATTGTAGGTGTTCATCACCACCATCCTATGAAGTTCAACAGACCTCAGGGCTTCATGCATGCTAGGTAAGAGCTCTACCACTCAGCTCCAGCTTCTTTTAAGGTTCTTTTAGCGTTAGGGCCGGTTCTTATCCACCATAGGCTTTAAACAGCTCATCTTTTTCACATTAAGAGAGGCCACTTCAGCCAGGCAGGATGCCCCTCCACCTGTAATCCCAGCAACTGTGAGGCTGAGGCAGGGAGATTGCTACAGTTTCAGGAGCATAGCCTATAGAGCTACAGAGGGAGAAACTGTCTAAACCAGAAAACAAACGGAGGAAAACCCAGAGACTGAAATCGAACTCTACTGAGGAAATGAGACTTCTTAGGTAGCTCCGGCTAGCTTTGAACTTACAACCCTCCTTGCCTCAGCCTCCAGAGTAGCTGAGGTTACAGCATGCATCACCAGGCCTGAATGAAATACAATCAGATAGCCTGATCGTTCAAGCCCATGACCGCAGTCACCAGAGAAGGCACAACCCAGGCAGACGGGGCTGCGGCTTCCTTCCACTACAAAGGTCTCAGGACCGTGATCTGCAGTCTGGTACCCATGAGGAAGCAGAGAGCATCTGGTTGTTTAGCAGAGGCCACATCCTGGAGAAAGCACTCACCTCATTTGAACCTTGTGCCAACACTGTGAGATAAGTACTGTTTATTCGCCCCTTTTACAGATAAGGAACCACCCTCAGGGCCCACGCAATGAAGTCACTGGACTAAAGAAAGCCTCAGGCCTGGAAGGGCCTGGGCACAGAGGTGACTCTCTCTGTTCACACAAGAGGCCGTTCCCGGACCTACCTAGCTGAGCTTGGACCAACCTCAGTGACCCAAATCTCTTGTCCCAATGATGCAGTAGAAAAAGCATGGGCCTCTCAATTTCCTGGCCATAGCTGTTGGAGTTCGTTTTGTTTTTTTAGCTTTTTGTTTTTCAAGACAGGATTTCTCTATGTAACTCTGGCAATCCTGGAACTTGCTCTGTAGACCAGGCTGGCCTAGAACTCACTCACACAAATCCACCTGCCTCTGCCTCCCGGATGCTAGGATTAAAGTTGTGTGCCACCACCACCCGACCCTCCACCTTATTTTTGAGACAGAGTCTTAAAGAATCTAGAGCTCGGGCTGGAGAGATGGCTTAGAGGTTAAGAGCACTGACCGCTCTTCCAGAGGTCCTGAGTTCAATTCCCAGCACCCACATGGTGGCTCACAACCATCTGTAATGAGATCTGGTGCCCTCTTTGTATAAATAAATGAATAAATAAATAATAAATAAATAGAATCTAGAGCTCACTGCCTGGGCCACCCCAGCTGGCCCCACGGGCCTTCCTGTCTCCACCTTCCCAGTGCTGGAATTAGATGAGCACAGAGGTGCGTTTACATGGTACTGGGGATTGGAACTCGGGTCCTTTCGTTTACGCTGTGAGAGCTATACCCGCTACGCCACCTCCCCAGCCCCTTTCTGCTGGAGTCTTCTTCCTCAGGGTGAGTGTCACGAGTAAAGTGCTCCGGGTAAATGCCACTCAGTGATACCCCAAACCTGTTAGCAGGAGGGCACAGCAGCTGACCCAGCAAACCAAACCGATCACCCACCGCCCTGGACTATTACCAGAACCCTGCTTTACACCAAGCAGTGCGAAGTTCAATGCTATTGACCTTTAGCCTGACTGACGGCAGGTGCAGAAGGAGGTGCTTACTCAGATGACAGACACTAGACTTGGGATTGAGGAGGCTGAGCGTGGAGGTGCCTGGAGTGCAAGGCTGCAGGCCTCTCAATATGAGTCACAGAGCTGGAGCTGCCTGGGGGTGCAGGCCTGTAATCCTAGGTGCGTAGGAGGCTGAGGCAAGAGGATCTCAAATTCAAGGTCCTCTTGGGCAACTTAGTGAGACTCTATCTCCAAAAAAAAAAAAAAAAAAATGGCTGAGATGTAGCTTTAGCTGTAAAGTATCACTAGAATCCCCAGTGAGGGGCTGGGGTGTGACTCAGTGGTAGAGCCCCTGCCTAGAATCCCCCAGTGAGAGGCTGGGGTGTGACTCAGTGGTGGAGCACCTGCCTAGAATCCCCCAGTGAGGGGCTGGGTGTGGACTCAGTGGTAGAGTCCCTGCCTAGAATCCTCTAGTGAGGGGCTGGGGTGTGGCTCAGTGGTAGAGTCCCTGCCTAGAATCCTCTAGTGAGGGGCTGGGGTGTGGTTTATCAGTAGACCACTTGCCTAACTCAAGCAAAGCCCTAACTTCAAACCAGGGTGTGTGTGTGTGTGTGTGTGTGTGTGTGTGTGTGTGTGTGTGATGGACAGGAAGAGTCACAGAGCTAGCAATATTCTATTACAAAGCATCACTCATACACCCCCGTACACTGTGCTAGAGCTCATCTGCCCTACTGCCACCCTGATTTCGTTGTTGGGAGTGCGTCTGTAAAGCGAAGTCTGACCTAGAACTCTTGCCTCAGAATCCCAACAAGGGCTCAGGCGTGAACCATTCACTCTGGCATTCGCTATTACCAGAGCCTTTCAGCAGGCTCAGTATCAGCTAGCCAGTGACTTTGCTGCCCAACGATCATTTCGGTGTCTCAGCTGTCTCTTGCACGGCCGGTTAACAACCTTGCTAATACTATACTTGGCAACTGACCACCCAGCCTCACTGGATCTCAGACACTAAGCAGGATTAACCCCAGTTAATATTTAGATGGAAGAAACTCTGTTTTAATGGCGCTGTCTAAAACCCAACACATTTTTTCAACGCTTTGGAAAAATACTCTCCAGAGTCCTAATACTCTCTAAAAAAAAGAAAGAGCCGAGGATGTGGCTCAGTTTATAGAGGTCTTATCTAGCAGGTACAAAAAGCCCTGCGTTCCATCCCCAGCACCTCGTAAAGTGGGCATGGTACTGCATGCCTGTGATCCCGAGCAAGAGGATCAGTAGGTCAAGGTCATCCTCAGCTACAGAGTGAGTTTGCAGCCAGCCTGAGCTCCACTGGACCCTGTCTTTAAAAAAACCAGGGCCAGTGAGATGGATCAGTGAGTTGGGGTGTTTGTGGTCAATTCTGATAATCTGTGATAAATCCCTGGGACTGACATGGTAGATGGAGAGAACTGACTCCTGAAAGATGTCTTCTGACCTCCACACATGCACTGTGGCATGCTTACACACACATGCACACACACACACACACACAAATGATTTTTTTTTAAGCCAACCACAGACATCATGCCCTGTCTATGACACGTCTCCAATTAGACACTGTGGTCACTGTTAGATAGTCTGCTTCTGTTATCTTTGGCTACGGTCTTATCTGCTCTGTATGGTGAGTTCCTTTTGCGAACTATGGTCTAGTCGATTCCCTGGAGGAAGCGGGCAGAAATGGAAAGGGGCCACTGAGGGGGCCTGAAGACATCGAGGAAGGGGAAGCTCACCGAGGCCAGAGATCCGCAGTAGATGCTGAGCGCCCTGGCGCACAGAGGGTGACAGAGTGAGGTCCACAAAGGCCTTCACTTGGGCAAGGTCCACCAGGCTCAGCCACGCGCCATACTGCGGCTGTACCGGGTCTGAGGGTAGAGAGTCTGCAGAGAAAGTAAAGGGAGAAGGTGGGGTCAGGCAGAGACTCCTGACCGCACACTCAGGGGACTAGGGCAGGAAGACGGCAAATCAAGGCCCGCTGGACTACGTCGGGGAGAACCTACCTCACAAAAACAAGGGCTGGCAATATAGGTCAGTAGTGCAGTGTTTGCCCAGCTTGAGCAAGGGACTGGGTTCAGTCCTCAGCAGTTCAAAAACAGGAGAGAGACAGAGACAGAGACAGAGACAGAGACAGAGAGACAGGGTGGGGAGACAGGCATTGACAAGCTCAATTAATATTACAAGCGCTGTAATTCATTCTGTTACTAAGCGGGTGGTAACCCCTGCCTAGAACCCCATGAGGGGGGGTGGCTCAATGAAGCACATTGTTGCCTAGACCCTCATGAGGGCTGGGTGCTCTGAGAGCCCCTGCCTAAACCCCCAGTAGCTGGTGTGGCCAGCAACACTGATGTTTAAACCTTACTCCTCCTAGATCAAACCTGCTGAGTCGGCAGAAACAAACCTCTAGACAAAAGAGAGGACAAAGTAGAAAGTCACTCCCAAGGTCCCAAGTGAAAATGGCACACATAGAGTCCCGTCCTTACTGGTTGTCGCAACGTACAAGCAGGACCCCGAGTTTCCCCCTCACGCAGCAGCTGGCCCAGACACTCACATGCCCTTGCGACTCCAGCGGAGCATATACTCGCACCTGGAAAGCAGGGAAGTGGGAGAACACATAAACCGGGTGGAGACAGGAGCTTCCCAAACGGCTCCACCGCCTTCCAATCCGCAACATGTAAACAGCTTGCTGACGAGCCCACACTGTCTGCTCGCAGCCGGAAAGAGCGGCAAAGAGCCTATGAGAGAAGGGACCCACCCGCCGGGCTATGAGAACACATCAAGGCAGGAAGCCACCCAGGCCAGGTGTGGCCTAGGAGAACAGGTTGAAGTGGGGCGTGAACGGGCAAACGGAAGAGGAGCGAGCGCTCAGGGGCCCTGGAACACCGCCGGCACGTTGCTATCCCGCCCCCGACCTCAGGCTCCATCCTCATCTCATTTGTTGCCCAAGGCTTGTTTCTCACGAATGGGGCGGAAGCCACTCAACTCAGGAAAGACAGTCCCGCGCATAGTCCACCAGTAAAGACGGACCATGGCAAACAGCGTGTTAAGCTCCCAGCCAGCACATCCAGCGGAAGGACCGAAGAGGTAAGCATTATCAAAAGTAGCCAAGACCGTCCAGAGCTCAGTGGATAAAAACGTTCCTGCTCCCCTATGACCTGAATTCATCCCGAAGGTACAACTGGAAAAAAAAAAAGAAATATTCAATTCCCCTCAAAGCCCCCTGCCCCCCACCCCCCTCAACCTCCACACACACACCACATGCA